>NW_027591254.1:0-99050 GCF_964213995.1 Mustelus asterias
AACTTTTTAAAATCAGTCACCGGGTCTGAACTTCCCAGGGAGACAATCAGCGCCACTTTGTCATGCACAGGGCGGCAATTTGGCACAGTGGTTAGCACTGCTGCCTCACAGCGCCAGGTACCCAGGTTCGATTCCCGGCTTGGGTCATTGTCTGTGTGGAGTTTGCACATTCTCCCCGTGTCTGCGTGGGTTTCCTCCAGGTGCTCCGGTTTCTTCCCACAGTCCGAAAGATGTGCTAGTTAGGTGGATTGGCCGTGCTAAATTGCCCTTTAGTGTCAGGAGGACTAGATAGAGTAAATGCATGCGGTTATGGGGATAGGGCCCAGGTGGGATTGTGGCCGGTGCAGATTTGATGGGCTGAATGGCCTCCTTCTGCACTGCAGGGATTCTCTGATTCATCCCAGTTCCTTACCTGAAATCCTCTCTCGCCTGACCTTCACATTCAGGCCGGACAGGGTCAAAGTGCGCCCTTGAGGCCTGGCATCAAAGGACGGGCCCATTGAAGGAAAGGAAGTCACGCCCCTTCCCTCCTCCCCCCGGCCCTTTCCACAGCACGACCTGCAGTAAAGCAGGTCATGTTAAAGGTCCAGTGAGGGTTAAGGGTCATGTGAGGGATGGTAAGTGGTGGGATTTGGGGGTGGTCAGGGGAGGGCTGGCTTTGGGCTGTTCCGGCCTCCGGGTAGGCTTTTGAGGGTAGGGCGGGGGGAATCGAGCCTCAGGGGAGAGGTGGTCACATGGTTAGGCGTCGCTTGGGGTCAGGAGGGAGAGGTACTCTGAGGTGGACAAAAATCACATCGAGGGTTTCCACTAAGTGCTGGTTTTTGACTCAAACAGCAATAAATTATGGGGAGGTGATGACCTAGTGGTATTATTGCTAGACTATTAATCCAGCTGATGTTCTGGGGACCCGGGTTCGAATCCCGCCACGGCAGATGGTGGAATTTGAATTCAATTTTTTTAAAATCTGGAATTTAGAATCTGCTGATGACCATGAAACCATTGTCGGAAAAACCCATCTGGTTCACTAATGCCCTTTGAGGGAAGGAAATCTGCCGTCCTTACCCGGTCTGGCCTACATGTGACTCCAGAGCCACGGCAATGGGGTTGACTTTTAACTGCCTTCCAAGGGCAACTAGGCTCCCTTTAGGGAAGGAAATCTGTCCAGGGTGGCACAGTGGGTTAGCACTGCTGCCTCACAGCGCCAGGGACCCGGGTTCGATTCCCGGCTTGGGTCACTGTCTGTGCGGAGTCTACACGTTCTCCCCGTGTCTGCATGGGTTTCCTCCGAAAGACGTGCTGGTTAGGGTGCATTGGCCATGCTCAATTCTCCCTCGGTGTACCCGAACAGGAGTGTGGCGACTAGGGGATTCTCACAGTGACTTCATTGCAGTGTTAATGTAAGCCTACTTGTGACACTAATAAATAAACTTTATCCTGACCCGGTCTGGCCTACATGTGACTCCAGAGCCACAGCAATGTGGTTGACTCTCAACTGCCCTCTGAAATGGCCGAGCGAGACACTCAATTCAAGGGGCAATTAGGGATGGGCAATAAATGTTGGCCCAGCCGGCGACGCCCATGTCCCACGAATGAATAAAAAAAATCCATCACGACTCCCATGGCGTCAACACAAGGCCCCCAACAAAGAACAAAGAAAATTACAGCACAGGAACAGGCCCTTCGGCCCTCCAAGCCTGCACCGACCATGCTGCCCGACTGAACTAAAACCCCCTACCCTTCCGGGGACCATATCCCTCTATTCCCATCCTATTCATGTATTTATCCAGATGCCCCTTAAATGTCACTATCGTATCTGCTTCCACTACCTCCCCCGGCATTGAGTTCCAGGCACCCACCATCCTCTGCGTAAAAAATCTGCCTCATACATCTCCCTTAAACCCTGCCCCTCGCACCTTAAACCTGTGCCCCCTAGTAATTGACTCTTCCACCCTGGGAAAAAGCTTCTGACTATCCACTCTGTCCATGCCTCTCATAATCTTGTAGACTTCTATCAGGTCGCCCCTCAACCTCCGTCGTTCCAGTGAGAACAAACCAAGTTTCTCCAACCTCTCCTCATAGCTAATGCCCTCCAAACCAGGCAACATCCTGGTGAATCTTTTCTGTGCCCTCTCCAAAGCCTCCCCATCCTTCTGGTAGTGTGGCGACCAGAATTGAACACTGTATTCCAAGTGCGGCCTAACTAAGGTTCTATGAAGCGTTGGCAACATGACTTGCCAATTTTTAAACTCAATGTCCCGGCCGATGAAGGCAAGCATGCCATATGCCTTCTTGACTACCTTCTCCCCCTGCGTTGCCACTTTCCGTGAGCTGTGAACCTGTACACCCAGATCCCTCTGCCTATCAGTACTCTTAAGGGTTCTGCCATTTACTGTATATTTCCCATCTGTATTAGACCTTCCAAAGTGCATTACCTCACATTTGTCTGGAAAACCAGTGGTCAACTTATCTCGGGAACACCAGATTTAAAACTTGCTGACAGAGATTTGACCTTTTTTTAAAAAAAATACTTCTTGGATTTTATTTACTTATTAGTGTGACAAGTAGGCTGACACTAACATTGCCATCGTGCCGCCCTGCACTCAAGCAGAGTATATTTTGCGAAGTAATTGATAGTTCTTTGTTAACGTCATGGAAGGTCGATGGGCTGTGTTCCCTCCCTCGTTCCCCCCCTCCCCGACTTGTGACCTTGACCTGGGGTGGGGTGAGGGGTCGGGGGGTGGTTGAGGGGGGGGGGGATCACATCCTCGAAAGGAAGGGGCGGCCATTTTTGATTGGCCTGAGGAGGAATCTCTCCACTTGAAGGATCGCGGATCTTCGGAATGTCGCTCCCCAGGGAGCGGGGGAGGCGGGGGGGGGGGGGTGGGGCGGTTCAGTCATTGAGTTGGAGACAGATCAATAGGGGAAGATCTCCAAGGGGGACCGAGGGAGGGAAGGGCCAGAAGAGGTGGAGCCGGGGGTCGAAAATAAGCGGAGATCTTACTAACTGGTGGAGGGACTTCCGGCCCCGGGTCTTTTCCGTGTGTCCTTATGATCTGGAAGTTGGGCTTCCATGGATGGGGGAGGGGGGGGGGGGGGGGTTTGTACATTCTAATTGCGGCGAGGGGCAGGTGGAAGGCGCCGTACTCAGACCCGTGGCAACCATCGTGATGAATCAAGACAGATACTCAGCGCAAACAGTTGCTCTTTTCACAGTCTCTCAGTGAAAAAAAAGGCATTTGCATTTTTTGAACTAATTAAAATTAGATTGTGTTTGAGCGCCGTCTCACAGCTGCAACCTTGGATGTGTTTACCATTTTGCAAGGAGACAGTTTGCTCCCCGGAGGGTTCGAAAGGAAGATTGTGGGGGTTAAATCCCCCCTCCCCCCCCACCACCACCACCCAGGGAGCAGCACAGTGGGTTAGTGCTGCTGCCTCACTGCGCCAGGGATCCAGGTTCGATTCCCGGCTTGGGGTCGCTGTCTGTGTGGAGTCTGCACGTTCTCCCCGTGTCTGCGTGGGTTTCCTCTGGGTGCTCCGGTTCCCTCCCACAGTCTGAAAGACTGGTGCTGGTTAGGTGGATTGGCCGTGCTAAATTCTCCCTCAGTGTATCCAGAGTCTGGCAACTAGGGGATTTTCACAGTAACTTCATTGCAGTGTTAATGTCAGTCGATTGGTGGCAATAATAAATAAACTTTAATGTGTCCCACCCCTCCCTCTTCAGCTTCCTTCTCCTCCTCTCCTCAAGGTTCAGAGGTCAATTGCTCGGCAGCCATTTTTGGTGTGCGGAGGCAAGGCCTTGCATTTGTGTAGCACCTTTCACATCCTCAGTGCTGCACAGCCAATGAAATACTTTTGAAGTTGCAGTCACTGTGGTAACATCACAAATGCCATTTTGTGCACAGCAAGATCCCAGAAACTGCTCCGGCATCAATGCCCAGCCCACCTGTGTTTTATTTTTTCATGTCATAGAATCCCTACAGTGCAGGAGGAGGCCATTCGGCCCATCGAGTCTGCACCGGCCACAATCCCACCCAGGCCCTATCCCCATAACCCTGCTAATCCCCCTGATACTAAGGGTCAATTTAGCACGGCCAATCCACCTAATCCGCACATCTTTGGACTGTGGGAGGAAACCAGAGCACCCGGAGGAAACCCATGCAGAGACGGGGAGAACGTGCAAACTCCACACAGACAGTGACCCGAGGCCGGGAATCGAACCCGGGTCCCTGGTGTTGTGAGGCAGCAGTGCTAACCAGTGTGTCACCCCAGCGTCATGCTAGTGAGTGAGCCGGAAACCATGGCCAAATGAATTTAAAGTTTAAACTTTAAAGTTTATTTATTAGTGTCACAAGTAGGCTAACATTAACACTGCAATGGAGTTATTGTGAAAATCCCCTAGTCGCCACACTCCGGCGCCTGTTCGGGTACACTGAGGGAGAATTTAGAATGGCCAATGCACCTAACCAGCACATCTTTCGGACTGTGGGAGGAAACCGGAGCACCCGGAGGAAACCCACGCAAACACAGGGAGAATATGCAGACTCCGCACAGACAGTGACCCAAGGCGGGAATTGAACCCGGGTCCCTAGCGCTGAGAAGCAGCAGTGCTAACCACTGTGCCACCCTACCACTCATCCCAGTAGTTTCTACCAGGGCATCTTTGGACACTAAGGGGCACTTTAACATGGCTAATCCACCTAACCCGCACATCTTTGGACACTAAGGAGAAATTTAGCACAGCCAATCCACCTAATCAGCACGTCTTTCGGACTGTGGGAGGAAACCGGAGCACCCGGAGGAAACCCACGCAGAGACGGGGAGAACGTGCAGACTCCACACAGACAGTGACCCGAGGCTGGAATTGAACCCGGGTCCCTGGGTTTTATCCTCAGTTGCCATCTGTACATCTGGACCTCCCGCAGTTAGGGTTGGCTAAACATTACCGTTAGTCCTTCTGTAGAAAGATGCAAAGGCTGAGGGAGGCCATTAATGGGATGCATTTTGAGACAGAATGGTGTAATAAAGATCTCTAAAATCCAGGGTCATGCTGGGTCCCAATCCCACCACAGCAGATGGCAAAATTTGCATTCCACAGAAATTCAGAATTACAGGTCTAATGTTGACCATGAAACCATTGTCGAAGATCTGGTCCACTTTAGGGAAGGAAATCTGCCGACCTTACCCGGTCTGGCCTACATGTAACTCCAGAGCCGCAGCAATGGGGCTGACTCTTAACTGCTCCTCTGAAATGGCCAAGACACTCAGTTCAAGGGGCAATTAGGGATGTTCAACAAATGCTGGCCCAGCCACCGATGCCCACATCCCACGAATGAATATGAGAAGAATATAATGATATAGGTTTAGGTTTTGGGGCTTGAGGTGCAAGGGACAAGGTTTAATGGAGAGTTATGTTTCATAGAATCCCTGCAAAAGGAGGCCATTCGGCCCATTGAGTCTGTACCGACAACAATCACACCCAGGCCCTATCCTTGTAGCCCCACATAATCTCCCTGACACTAAGGGGCAATCCCACCCAGACCTGCTCCCCGTAACCCCAAGTATTTCACCCGCTAATCCCACCAACCTTCACATCTTGGGACACTAAGGGACAATTTGGCATGGCCAATCCACCTAACTCGCACATCTTTGCAGTGTGGGAGTAAACCGGAGCATCCGGAGGAAACCTACTCAGAATCGGGGGGGGGGGAACGTGCAGAGGCCCGGGTCCCTCACTCTGTGAGGCAGAGGCCGGAATTGAGCCCAGGTCCTTGGCGTTGTGAGGCACCAGTGCTAACCATTGTGCCACATCAGGTCATTAGTCTGTTGCCAGGGGACTTATAGGTTGAGGGGCGTCACTCCACATCAAGCGTGGCTGACCAAAAGTCTCTCCCGCTTTTACCGCCAGTCATTGATGTGTTTGGGAAGGACTTTGCAGGTTGACATTCAACCTGTTTGGCCGCGTTATGAACGCACCTTCCTCGGCCGCCAAGTCCTGGGGTGGGGCTCGAACCCAGAGCTTCTGGCCTAGAGGCAGGGACGCTAACCCCACAGCTGCCTGTAGGGGTCCTAATTTGCCTTGAATCTTCCAACAGACCATCAATGACCAGAGAATCCCTACAGTTCAGAAGGAGCCATTTGGCCAATCAAGTCAGCACCAACTCTCTGTATCTTACCCAGGCCCTCTCCCCACCCTATCCCTGTAACCCCACACATTTACCATGGCCAACCCACCTAACCCGCACATCTTTGGACGCTAAGGGGCAATTTAGCATGGCCAATCCCACCTAACCTACACATCTTTGGACACTAAGGGAGAATTTAGCATGGCCAATCCACCTAACCTGCACACCTTTGGACACTAAGGGTCAATTTAGCATGGCCAATCCCACCTAACCTACACATCTTTGGACACTAAGGGAGAATTTAGCATGGCCAATCCACCTAACCTGCACACCTTTGGATACTAAGGGGTCAATTTAGCATGGCCAATCCACCTAACCTGCACATCTTTGGACACTAAGGAGCAATTTAGCATGGCCAATCCACCTAACCTGCACATCTTTAAACACTAAGGGGCAATTTAGCATGGCTAATCCACCTAATCAGCACGTCTTTCAGACTGTGGGAGGAAACCGGAGCACCCGGAGGAAACCCACGCAGACACGGGGAGAACGTGCAGACTCCACACAGACAGTGACCCGAGCCCGGGAATCGAACCCGGGTCCCTGGCTGTGTGAGGCAGCAGTGCTGACCCACTGTGCCACCGATAAACAATCCGCGGGGGGTGGGCCAGAGGCTGCCAAAAGGGCGCTACATCAAAGCAAGCTCTCTCTGGAAGCTGCGGAAGAGGCAAACTTTCCAATTCAGTCCAGGAGCCCTTGTGTTACTTTATCGCTGCAAAAACTATTTGGTGACCTCGGGGGAATTCACTGACAAGCTGCATTAAGAAGAAAATTAGGACCTGGGAAGGGGGAGGGGAAAAAAAGACAAGAAAGAAAATTACAGTGACAATTATTGCAATTAGTAGAGAATTTGTTATTTGATGTCACGGCGACTGATGGCACAGAATCGGTTTAATTACTGGAGCTGCAGTCTGCACCAGTGATGTGTCGGCATTGCTGGGGCGTTTAACCCTCCAAAGACTAGGATCGCGAATTAAAATTGCTCTGAAATTAAAGAAATGTTAAATATATGCAGAAGCAAATTAATAAAAAGAAGCCCCAGTGTGACGCCAGGCTGAATTTCAGAGTAACGTTCATCGGTGTTGTTTGGAATGCTTCTGTGAACTCGCTTTTGATAATAACAGCGAGATGCTGCTTTTTCATTACAACTTTCTCGCTTACATCCTTCCACACTCTGCACCTCTCCGCAGCTTCCACAGCCTTCCTCCCCAAACCCAAGCTGTTTCCTGACCATCTGCCTTGAAGCCCAACAAGGGGGTGATCTGGAATCGCCTCACTAACCGGTTTAATGGGCAGTAATTAGACCTCGTCGTCTCTGCGGCTCAGCCAGCAAGGACTTCAGATCAACACCCTTCCCAGGCAACCCAGAGCTGCGTTCCTATAGCGCCTCCCGCCAACCTCAGGAGCACCCGCTCCAAAGCCAACGAACCCTTTCCGAACACACTGTTCGAATGCAGAAAACACAGCAGCCAAACTTCCCCACCCGCCCTGTGGGTTTCCTCCCGGTGTTCCGGTTTTCTGCCACAATCCAAAGATGTGCAGGTTGTGTGGATGGGCCATGCTAAATGGCCCCTTAGTGTCTAAAGAATTGCCCCTTAGTGTCTAAAAATGCGCAGGTTAGATGGATTGGCCATGCTAAATTGCCCCTTAGTGTCCAAATATGTGCGGCTTAGATGGATTGGCCATGCTAAATTGCCCCTTAGTATCCAAAGAATTGCCCCTTAGTGTCCAAAAATGCACAGGTTAGGTGGATTGGCCATGATAAATTGCCCCTTAGCATCCAAAGATGTGCAGGTTAGGTGGATTGGTCATGCTAAATTGCCCCTTAGTGTCCAAAGATGTGCAGGTTAGGTGGATTGGCCATGCTAAATTGCCCCTTAGTGTCCAAAGATGTGCGGGTTAGGTGGATTGGCCATGCTAAATTGCCCCTTAGTGTCCAAAGATGTGCGGGTTAGGTGGATTGGCCATGCTAAATTGCCCCTTAGTGTCCAAAGATGTGCAGGTTAGGTAGATTACCCCACACATTTACCATGTCAATCCCATTGAACCTACACATCTTGTTCTTTTCATTGTAATTATCAAGTCAATAGAAACGGAGTGTGAGATGATTTTCACAGAACCTTCCAATCCCGCGACTTCTCCAACCTGGAAGGACAAGGGATAGCAGACACACTGGGAACACCACCACCTGCAAGTTCTCCTCCAAGCCACTCACCACCCTGAGTTGATTTGATTTATTATTGTCGCATGTTTTGGGATACAGTGAAAAGTATTGTTTCTTGCGCGCTTTAGAGACAAAGCATACCATTCATAGAGTACATCGGGGAGAGGGAAAGGAGAGGGTGCAGGATGTAGTGTAACAGTCATAGCTCAGGTACAGAGAAAGGTCAACTTATGTAAGCTAGGTCCATTCAAAAGTCTGACAGCCAAGCTGTTCTTGAGTCGGTTGGTACGTGTCCTCAGGCGTCTGTATCTTTTTCCTGATAGAAGAAGGTGGAAGAGAGAATGTCCGGGGTGCGTGGGGTCCTCGATTATGCTGGCTGCTTTGCCGAGGCAGCGGGAAGTGTAGACGGAGTCAATGGATGGGAGGCTGGTTTGCGTGATGGATGGGGCTACATTCACGACCTTTTGTAGTTCCTTGTGGTCAGGGCAGGAACCATAATAAGCTGTGATACAACCAGAAAGGATGCTTGGAAATATTTCAGCCGTTTCTTCACTGTGTCTGGGTCAAAATCCTCGAACTCCTTCCCTAACAGCATTGTGGATGTACCTACACAGTAGGGACTGCAGCGGGTCAAGGTTGTGGGTCAGCCTCAAGGGGCAATTAGAATCATAGCACCCCTACAGTGCAGAAAGAGACTATTAGGCCCAGTGAGCCTGCACCAACAACAATTCCCCCCAGACCCGATCCCCGTAACCCTACATATTTACCCTATTAATCCCCCTCACATTAAGAGGTAATTTAGCATGGCCAATCCACCTAACCTGCACATCTTTGGACACTAAGGGACAATTTAGCATGGCCAATCCCTCTAATCTGCACATCTTTGGATACTAAGGGGCAATTTAGCATGGCCAATCCACCTAAACCCGCACATCTTTGGACACTAAGGGGCAATTTAGCATGGCCAATCCACCTAACCTGCACATCCTTGGACACTAAGGGGCAATTTAGCAGGGCCAATCCACCTAACCTGCACATCTGTGGACATTAAGGGGCAATTTAGCATGGCCAATCCACCTAAACCCGCACATCTTTGGACACTAAGGGGCAATTTAGCATGGCCAATCCACCTAAACCCGCACATCTTTGGACACTAAGGGGCAATTTATCATGGCCAATCCACCTAACCTGCACATTTTTGGACAAGAAGGAACAATTTAGCATGGCCAATCCACCTAACCTGCACATCTTTGGACACTAAGGGGCAATTTAGCATGGCCAATCCCTCTAACCTGCACATCTTTGGATACTAAGGGGCAATTTAGCATGGCCAATCCACCTAACCTGCACATCTTTGGACATTAAGGGGCAATTTAGCATGGCCAATCCACCTAAACCCGCACATCTTTGGACACTAAGGGGCAATTTAGCATGGCCAATCCACCTAACCTGCACATCCTTGGACACTAAGGGGCAATTTAGCAGGGCCAATCCACCTAACCTGCACATTTTTGGACAAGAAGGAACAATTTAGCATGGCCAATCCACCTAACCTGCACATCTTTGGACTGCAGGAGGAAACCCACACAGACACAGGGAGAACGTGCAAACTCCACACAGACAATCTTCCGAGGCCGGATTTGAACCAGGGTCCCTGGCGCTGTGAGGCAGCAGTGCCAACCACTGTGCCACCATGCCGCCCCCAATTAGGGATGGTCAATAAATGCTGGCCTAGCCAGCGACGCCCGTAGCCCGTGAATGAGTATTTCTTTTTCAAAAGCACATTTCAAAAGCCTGCTTGATGGTGCATCTCCAACACATTGAACTGTCTGATGTTCATCCCACTGGAGAGAGCGGGAAGCAGATCAACTCAACCCCGCATATAAAGCAGCGTGGCCAAGAGGGCAGCCCGAGAGAGCTCCAGCATCACACAGATCAGGCAGAGGTAGCTTGTGGGGGCCCAGGCAGCGGTGATTTCTGTGTGAAATTTTCAATGCTGCAGATAAGCACAGAATACAACTTCAAAGTGAGCGACTGTGGCAGAACCCGAGGACATTAAATTAAATCCGAGCGAGAGGGCATTGAAAACTGATACTAAAAAGATTTTTATGCAACTAAAGGGCGATAAGGTTGTTCAGAATAATGTGAAGGTAGTTAGCCGTTAAGAGAGTCCAAGTTGCAGATTTATGCTAAATGAGTGAGTTAAGATACTAGAGGGACAAGCTTTGATGGGTCAAATGGCCTTACCTTGTCCTTGAGTGGTTATCTTGTCCAGAGTAGTACTTTTTCCTATCCTGGCAGGAAAATAGAATCCCTACAGTACACAAGGAGGCCATTCAGCCCATCGAGCCAGCACTGACAACAATCCCACCCAGGACCTATCCCCTCACCCCCATGTATCTACCATTCTGATCCCCCTAACCTACACAGCTTTGGACGCTAAGGGGAAATTTAGCATGGCCAATCCACCTAACCTTCACATCTTTGGACATTAAGGGGCAATTTAGCATGGCCAATCCACCTAACCTGCACATCTTTGGACACTAAGGGGCAATTTAGCATGGCCAATCCACCTTACCTACACACCAAAGATGTGCAGGTTAGGGGATTGGCCATGCTGAGTTGCTCCTTAGTGTCCAAAGATGTGCCGTTTACATAGAAACTAAAAGCAGGAGGAGGCCATTCGGCCCTTCAAGCCTGCTCCGCCATTCATTTTGATCATGGCTGATCATCAAATTCAATATCCTGATTTTCCCCCCCTTCCCCCCATATCCCTCGATCCCTTTAGCCCCAAGAGTGAAATCTAATTTCTTCTTGAAATCACACAACGTTTTGGCCTCAACTACTTTCTGTGGGAGTGAATTCCACACATTCACCACCCTCTGGGTGAAGAAATTTCTCCTCACCTCAGTCCTAAAAGGTTTACCCCTTATCCTCAAACTTTGACCCCCCTAGCCTGGACTCCCCCCACCATCGGGAACATTCTTTCTGAATCTACCCTGTCTAATCCTGTTAGAATTTTATACGTTTCTATGAGATCCCCTCTCGCTTGTCTAAACTCCAGTGAATACAATCCTCACCGACAGGTTAGGACAATTGGTCATAGTGAATTGTTCGTTAGTTTCGGGGGATTAGCAGGGTAAATGCGCTGGGTTATGAGTTAGTGTCAGGGGGAATTAGCAGGGTAAATGCGCGGGGTTAGAACATAGAACATAGAACATAGAACAGTACAGCACAGAACAGGCCCTTCGGCCCACGATGTTGTGCCGAGCTTTATCTGAAACCAAGATCAAGCTATCCCACTCCCTATCATCCTGGTGTGCTCCATGTGCCTATCCAATAACCGCTTAAATGTTTCTACAGTGTCTGACTCCACTATCACTGCAGGCAGTCCATTCCACACCCCAACCACTCTCTGCGTAAAGAACCTACCTCTGATATCCGTCCTGTATCTCCCACCACGAACCCTATAGTTATGGGTTCGTGTCAGGGGGGGATTAGCAGGGTAAATGCATGGGGTTATGGGTTAGTGTCAGGGGGAATTGGCAGGGTAAATGCGTGGGGTTATGCAGTGTGCAGGAGGTTGAGAATAGTGAGGTCATGAATAAGGTTTCAAGGTCGCAGGAGTGTACCGGCAGGCAGGAAGGTGGTTTGAAGTGTGTCTACTTCAAAGCCAGGAGCATCCGGAATAAGGTGGGTGAACTTGCAGCATGGGTTGGTACCTGGGACTTTGATGTTGTGGCCATTTCGGAGACATGGATAGAGCAGGGACAGGAATGGTTGTTGCAGGTTCCGGGGTTTAGATGTTTCAGTAAGATCAGGAAAGGTGGTAAAAGAGGGGGGGGTGTGGCATTGTTAGTCAAGGACAGTATTACGGTGGCAGAAAGGACGTTTGATGAGGACTCGTCTACTGAGGTAGTATGGGCTGAGGTTAGAAACAGGAAAGGAGAGGTCACCCTGTTGGGAGTTTTCTATAGGCCTCCGAAAAGTTCCAGAGATGTAGAGGAAAGGATTGCAAAGATGATTCTGGATAGGAGCGAAAGTAACAGGGTAGTTGTTATGGGGGACTTTAACTTTACAAATATTGACTGGAAAAACTATAGTTCGAGTACTTTAGATGGGTCAGTTTTTGTCCAATGTGTGCAGGAGGGTTTCCTGACACAGTATGTAGATAGGCCAACAAGAGGCGAGGCCACATTGGATTTGGTAGTGGGTAATGAACCAGGCCAGGTGTTAGATTTGGAGGTAGGTGAACACTTTGGTGACAGTGACCACAATTCGGTTACGTTTACTTTAGCGATGGAAAGGGATAGGTATATACTGCAGGGCAAGAGTTAAAGCTGGGGGAAAGGAAATTATGATGTGATTAGGCGAGATTTAGGATGCATAGGATGTGGAAGGAAACTGCAGGGGATGGGCACAATTGAAATGTGGAGCTTGTTCAAGGAACAGCTACTGCGTGTCCTTGATAAGTATGTACTTGTCAGGCAGGGAGGAAGTGGCCGAGCGAGGGAACCGTGGTTTACGAAAGAAGTTGAATCTCTTGTGAAGAGGAAGAATGAGATTTATGTAAAGATGAGACGTGAAGGCTCAGTTAGGGCGCTTGAGAGTTACAAGTTAGCCAGGAAGGACCTAAAGAGAGAGTTAAGAAGAGCCAGGAGGGGACATGAGAAGTCTTTGGCAGGTAAGATCAAGGAAAACCCTAAAGCTTTTTATAGGTATGTCAGGAATAAAAGAATGATTAGGGTAAGATTAGGGCCAGTCAAGGACAGTAGTGGGAAGTTGTGCGTGGAGTCTGAAGAGATAGGAGAGGCGCTAAATGAATATTTTTCGTCAGTATTCACACAGGAAAAAGACAATGTTGTCGAGGGGAATACTGAGATACAGGCTATTAGACTAGACGGGATTGAGGTTCATAAGGAGGAGGTGTTAGCAATTCTGGAAAGTGTGAAAATAGATAAGTCCCCTGGGCCGGTTGGGATTTATCCTAGGATTCTCTGGGAGGCTAGGGAGGAGATTGCAGAGCCTTTGGCTTTGATCTTTATGTCGTCATTGTCTACAGGAATAGTGCCAGAAGACTGGAGGATAGCAAATGTTGTCCCCTTGTTCAAGAAGGGAAGTAGAGACAACCCTGGTAATTATAGACCAGTGAGTCTTACTTCTGTTGTGGGCAAAGTTTTGGAAAGGATTATAAGAGATAGGATTTATAATCACCTGGAAAGGAATAATTTGATTAGGGATAGTCAGCACGGTTTTGTGAAGGGTAGGTCGTGCCTCACAAATCTTATTGAGTTCTTTGAGAAGGTGACCAAAGAGGTGGATAAGGGTAAAGCAGTTGATGTGGTGTATATGGATTTCAGTAAACCGTTTGATAAGATTCCCCACGGTAAGCTATTGCAGAAGATACGGAGGCAAGGGATTGAGGGTGATTTAGCAGTTTGGATCAGAAATTGGCTAGCTGTAAGAAGACAGAGGGTGGTGGTTGATGGGATATGTTCATCCTGGAGTTCAGTTACTAGTGGTGTACCACAAGGATCTGTTTTGGGGCCACTGCTGTTTGTCATTTTTATAAATGACCTGGATGAGGGCGTAGAAGGATGGGTTAGTAAATTTGCGGATGACACTAAAGTGGGAGGAGTTGTGGACAGTGCGGAAGGATGTTGCAGGTTACAGAGGGACATAGATAAGCTGCAGAGCTGGGCTGAGAGGTGGCAAATGGAGTTTAATGCGGAAAAGTGTGAGGTGATTCACTTTGGAAGGAGTAACAGGAATACAGAGTACTGGGCTGATGGTAAGATACTTGGTAGTGTGGATGAGCAGAGAGATCTCGGTGTCCATGTGCATAGATCCCTGAAAGTTGGCACCGAGGTTGATAGGGTTAAGAAGGCGTACGGTGTGTTAGCTTTTATTGGTAGAGGGATTGAGTTTCGGAGCCATGAGGTCACGTTGCAGCTGTACAAAATTCTGGTGCGGCCGCACTTGGAGTATTGCGTACAGTTCTGGTCGCCGCATTATAGGAAGGATGTGGAAGCATTGGAAAGGGTGCAGAGGAGATTTACCAGGATGTTGCCTGGTATGGTGGGAAGGTCTTATGAGGAAAGGCTGAGGGACTTGAGGTTGTTTTCGTTAGAGAGAAAGTTAAGAGGTGACTTAATAGAGGCATATAAGATGGTCAGAGGATTAGATAGGGTGGATAGTGAGAGCCTTTTTCCTCAGATGGTGATGGCTAGCACGAGGGGACATAGCTTTAAATTGAGAGGTGAGAGATATAGGACAGATGTCAGAGGTAGGTTCTTTACTCAGAGAGTAGTAAGGGCGTGGAATGCTCTGCCTGCAACAGTAGTGGACTCGCCAACATTAAGGGCATTTAAATGGTCATTGGATAAACATATGGATGATATTGGAATAGTGTAGGTTAGATGGGCTTTAGATTGGTTTCACTGGTCGGCGCAACATCGAGGGCCGAAGGGCCTGTACTGCGCTGTTATGTTCTATGGGTTAGTGTCAGGGGATTAGCAGGGTAAATGCGCGGGATTATGGGTTAGTGTCGGGGGGGATTGGCAGGTCACGGGCTTTCGGCCTCTGATCTTCGGGTAAGCGTTCTCCAAGGCAGCCTTCACGACACACGACAGCGCAGAGTCGCTGAGCAGAAACTGATAGCCAAGATCCACACACATGAGGACGGCCTGAACCGGGGTCTTGGGTTCATGTCACACTATCTGTAACCCCCACAGCTTGCCTCCTGGACCTGCAGAATCTCACTGGCTGTCCGGTCTGGAGACAATACACATTTCTTTAACCTGTGCCTAATGCTCTCTCCACTCACATTGTCTGTATCTTTAAGACTTGATTAGCTGTAAAGATTCACATTCTAATCAGTATTCTGTAACTTGAGTTTGTGTCTCTGTGTGCCTTGTTTATGAGCAGATATCCATTCCATTTGACGAAGGAGCAGTGCTCCGAAAGCTAATGGCATTTGCTACCAAATAAACCTGTTGGACTTAAACCTGGTGTTGTTAAAACTCTTACTGTGTTTACCCCAGTCCAACGCCAGCATCTCCACGTTGTGGGTTAGTGTCAGGGGATTAGCAGGGTAAATGCGTGGGGTTATGGGTTAGTGTCGGGGGATTAGCAGGGTAAATGCGCGGGGTCATGGGTTAGTGTCGGGGGGGGGGAATTAGCAGGGTAAATGCGCAGGGTTATGGGTTAGTGTCGGGGGGATTAGCAGGGTAAATGCGTGGGGTTATGGGTTAGTGTCGGGGGGGATTAGCAGGGTAAATGCACGGGGTTATGGGTTAGTGTTAGGGGGGATTAGCAGGGTAAATGCCTGGGGTTATGGGTTAGTGTTGGGGGGGATTAGCAGGGTAAATGCGCGGGGTTATGGGTTAGTGTTAGGGGGGATTAGCAGGGTAAATGCGCGGGGTTATGGGTTAGTGTCGGGGAGGATTAGCAGGGTAAATGCGCGGGGTTATGGGTTAGTGTCGGGGAGGATTAGCAGGGTAAATGCGTGGGGTTATGGGTTAGTGTCAGGGGGGATTAGCAGGGTAAATGCCTGGGGTTATGGGTTAGTGTTGGGGGGGATTAGCAGGGTAAATGCGTGGGGTTATGGGTTAGTGTTGGGGGGGATTAGCAGGGTAAATGCGTGGGGTTATGGGTTAGTGTTGGGGGGATTAGCAGGGTAAATGCGTGGGGTTATGGGTTAGTGTTGGGGGGGATTAGCAGGGTAAATGCGTGGGGTTATGGGTTAGTGTTATGGGGGATTAGCAGGGTAAATGCGTGGGGTTATGGGTTAGTGTTAGGGGGGATTAGCAGGGTAAATGCACAGGGATTATGGGTTAGTGTTGGGGATGATTAGCAGGGTAAATGCGCGGGGTTATGGGTTTTTGTTAGGGGGAGGATTAGCAGGGTAAATGCGTGGGGTTACGGGGGTAAGGCCTGGGTGGGATTGTGCAGCAAGGATGGGCCGAATGGCCTCCTCCTCCACTGCAGCGATTCTATTCTACGAAGGGAACGGGCTCCGGGACCCAGGGGCGATATCGGAATGTAGGAAAGCAGGCTGCTTGCGTCGGGGTGGTGGGGGGAGGTTTCATTAATAAGCCAGTTCGTTATAACCGGGGCGTATTATCTGTAGTCTCTCAGCGTGGGGGTCTAAGAAACAATTGCCAACTCCGTTCCCTGCTGCAGAAAACCTAGGGTTAATAGAAGGTTCTTTTTCAGTCTATTTTTTTTGCTCAAAGACGTTTGATGTGGGCAAACCACCACTTCTCAAAACATAATCAGAATGTAATTATTGCTCCTGTGTCTGATGCAATACAATTTGCTGTCAATTATAGATCTGGAAGACAATTTGGTCTTTAATGTAGGCAATTCCCACGGTGTCCCTGTATACACTGGGCAAAATTGCATTGGCTAATTATATCATTCTGGAACCATCTGAAGGTCACATAATTGATTTGTTGGAGTTGGCTGGCAAACCTGTCTACACCTAGGCAAACACAGAGATCATTATGTGAGCGACTGCGGAAGCCGGGGATAGAGTTGCCCAGGGCCCGGCGGGTTAATATCAGGGACGACGCACATAAACCACCAGCTCTCCCCCCCCCAGCTCCCCCCGCACCCCCCACCGTCCCCCCTTTCCGTGGCCGGGAACTCAAAAGGAAAGGGACCCGAGGTCAAAAGAAAGGGAAATCCAAGGATCACCGCTGGAGTGCTCCCCATCGCTCCCCACCCTCAGCCCTTTCAGAGACCCCTTTGCATGCTGGCAGAGTGGAGGAGGGGGGGGGGGAGCTACCCCAAGTTTTAAGGCCCAAATCTACCCCTCGACTGACATTACTCCAACGGACATCCCCCCGCCGCTCACAATCTCCCTACGGTCTGGGAGAGCTTGCTGTGCACCGGCCGGCGGCCGTGTCTCTGACGCGGCAGCAGCAGACACACCTCAGAGGTATCTCGCTGGCTGGAAAATGCCCCGAGGCCGTGACAGGCACTGCATACAAACATGGCGGCACGGCAGCACCATGGTTAGCACTGCTGCCTCGCAGCGCCAGGGTAGGTAGATTGGCCATGCTAAGCTGCCCCTTAAGTATCCAAGGATGTGCAGGTTAGGTGGATTGGCCATGCTAAATTGCCCCTTAGTGTCCAAAGATGTGCAGGTTAGGGGGCTTGGCCATGGTAAATTGTCCCTTAGTGTCCAAACATGTGCAATTAGATGGATTGGCCATGCTAAATTGCTCCTTAGTGTCCAAAGATGTGCAGGTTAGGTGGAGTGGCCATGCTAAATTGCCTCTTAGTGTCCAAAGATGTGCAGTTAGGGGGATTGGCCATGCTAAATTGCCCCTTTGTGTCCAAAGATGTGCAGGTTAGGTGGATTGGCCATGCTAGATTGCCTCTTAGTGTCCAAAGATGTGCAGGTTAGGTGGATTGGCCATGCTAAATTGCCCCTTAGTATCCAAAGATGTGCAGTTAGGGGGACTGGCCATGCCAAATTGTCCCTTAGTGTCCAAACATGTGCAATTAGATGGATTGGCCATGCTAAATTGCCCCTTAGTGTCCAAAGATGTGCAGGTTAGGTGGATTGGCCATGCTAGATTGCCTCTTAGTGTCCAAAGATGTGCAGGTTAGGTGGATTGGCCATGCTAAATTGCTCCTTAGTGTCCAAAGATGTGCAGGTTAGGTGGATTGGCCATGCTAAATTGCCCCTTAGTGTCCAAAGATGTGCAGGTTAGGTGGATTGGCCATGCTAGATTGCCTCTTAGTGTCCAAAGATGTGCAGGTTAGGTGGATTGGCCATGCTAAATTGCCCCTTAGTGTCCAAAGATGTGCAGTTAGGGGGATTGGCCATGCCAAATTGTCCCTTAGTGTCCAAAGGTGTGCAGGTTAGGTGGATTGGCCATGCCAAATTGCCCCTTAGTGTCCAAAGATGTGCAGGTTAGGTGGATTGGCCATGCCAAATTGCCCCTTAGTGTCCAAAGATGTGCAGGTTAGGTGGATTGGCCATGCTAAATTGCCCTTTAGTGTCAAGGGGTTAACAGGCTAAATATGTGGGTTTATGGGGATAGGACCTGGGTGGGATTGTTGCTGCAGGCTCAATTGACCGAATGGCCTCCTTCTGCACTGTAGGGATTCTTCATAATAACTCACCAAGGCTCCTTCGACAGCACCTTCCAAACCCATGGCCTCCACCATCCAGAAGGACAAAGGGCAGCAGATACCTGGGAACACCACCAAGTTCCCCTCCATGAACTCACCACCCTGACTTGGAAATATATCGGCCGTTCCTTCACTATCGCTGGGTCAAAATCCCTCCCTAACAACATGGTGGATGTACCTGCACCACAGGGACTGCAGTGGGTTCAAGATGGCGGCTCGCCACCACCTTCCCAAGGGGCAATTAGGGAGGGGCAATAAATGCTGGGCCCGGCCAGCGACGCCCACGTCCCGTGAACGGAAACTATTTTTAAGAAAATAAATGAGGGAGAGGGGGCTAGAATATTAGAAAATGAAGAAGTCACGGGTACAAGCGAGTTTAATATTGCACCCAATTTGTACGGGAAGGCCCACAGATATGGCCTGTCGGTTCTTGTCCCTTGGGCTTTTCCTCAGTGAAAATACAGAGGTCATCCTTGAAAATGCAAACCCGTCAAGTTTCTGAATAAACCGATTGTGTGGCACAGTTACAGCGGCAAGCAGGTTTCTTTCTTATTCATTCGTGGGACATGGGCGTCGCTGGACCAACATTTATTGCCCATCCCTAGTTGCCCTTGGAGGGCAGTTGAGAGTCAACCACATTGCTGTGGCTCTGGAGTCACATGTAGGCCAGACCGGGTAAGGATGGCAGATTTCCTTCCCGAAAGGACATTAGTGAACCAGATGGGTTTTTCCGACAATGGTTTCATTGTCATCAGTAGATTCTTAATTCCAGATATTTTTTTTATCGAATTCAAATTCCACCATCTGCCGTGGCGGGATTTGAACCTGGGTCCCCCAGAACATTAGCTCAGTTTCTGGATTAATAGTCCAGCGATGATACCACTGGGCCATCACCTCCCTATACAAATCACAAAGTCAACTACAACACAGGGTTAGAGAGTCATGGAGATGGACAGCACGGAAACAGGCCCTTCGGCCCAACTCATCCATGTTGACCAGGTCTCCCAAACTGAACTGGTCCCATTTGCCTGTGTTTGGCCCATATCCCTCTAAACCTTTCCCATCCCTGTACATGTCCAAATGTCTTTTAAATGTTGTAATTATACCCGCCTCTACCACCTCCTCTGGCATCTCATTCCACACATGCACCACCCTCTGTGCAAAAACTGCCCCTCAGGTCCTCTTTTCCCCTCTCACTTTATATCTATGCCCTTTAGTTTTGGACTCCCTTACTCTGGGGAAAAGACCTGATAAAATCACAGAATCTTTACAGTGCAGAAGAAGGCCATTTGACCCATCGAGTCTTCACTGACCACAGTCCCATTGTGGTAAACCACTGTTAGCTTATTACCTGTGTGTGTGACATGCCTGGACACATCCCTGCCGGCCCTACCCAAGACTCCTTCCCGCCCCCCCCCCGGTCCAGGTATAAAGGCGTCTGCTCCCCACCGCCCCCCTGCCTCAGTCTGGACCAGTTCATCGGCATGGGTGTGCTCCAAGTCTTTTGCTAATAAAAGCCTATTTGTTCTTGCATACAAACTAGTCTTTGCTCGATTGATGGTGCATCACCCATCAAGGCCCTATCCCCGTACCCCACATATTTACCCTGCCAGCTCCCCTAAGGGGCAATTTAGCATGACCAATCAACCTAACCCGCACATCTTTGGACTGTGGGAGGAGCACCCGGAGGAAACCCACTCAGACACGAGGAGAACATGCAAACTCCACACAGACCCGAGGCCGGAATTGAACCCGGGTCCCTGGCGCTGTGAGGCAGCAGTGCCAACCACTGTGCCACCGTGCCCTCCAGAACGACCTTGGCTATTCACCTTATCTCTGCCCCTCATGATTTTATAAACCTCTACAAGGTCACCCCCTCATCCTCCTACGCTGCAGAGAAAAAAAGTCCCAGCCTATCCGGCCCCTCCTTCTAATTCAAACCTTCCAGTCCCGGTGACATCCCTGTAAATCTCTTTTTGCACCCTTTTCCAGTTTAATAACATCCTTCCCGTATCAGGCTGCCCAGAATTGCCCACCGTACTCCAAATCTGGCCTTACCAATGTCTTGTACAGTTGTAACATAACGTCCCAACTCCTATATTCAATGCTCTGACCGATGAAGGCAAACACCTCTTTCACCACCCTGTCTACCTGTGACGCCACATTCAAGGAACTACGTACCTGCACTACTGGGTCTCTGTGTTCAACAACTTTCCCCACGGCCCGACCATTAACTGTGTAAGTCCTGCCCTGGCAAACTACAGGCCCCAAGGAAAAGCCCTTTTGGCTGTTCTGTAATAATAGGCTGGGGTAAATAATTCTTAAATAATTTTAGCATATCTTTAACCCATTCGCCCAATGAATTCTGTAGTATTAGAGTATTCGGAGCTGTGAGGATTAGTGTAGGTGTGGAGTTGCCGGCGCTGGACTGGGGTGGGCACAGTAAGAAGTCTCACAACACCAGGCTAAAGTCCGACTGGTTTATTTGGTCGCAAGGGCTTCCGGAGCGCCGCTCCTTCATCACTCACTTGATGAAGGGGCAGCGCTCCGAAAGCTCGTGATTCCAAATAAACCGGTTGGTCTTTAACCTGTGAGACTACTTGCTGTGCCAGGATTACTGGGTTGCGGAATCAGTGATGCCCACTGTGTGATGCAGAGCAGTGAGGGGCAACCCTAGGCTGGTGAGTGGGCCGCATGAGGGGCCTCCCTTTATCTCAGTGGGCGCACGATTGAAATCGAGCTTGTTCACTCATCGTGACCCCATGAATAAGACCCCAAGACAGAAATTGATAAATTCTTGATTTCTCGAGGAATTAAGGGCTATGGGGAGAGAGCGGGTAAATGGAGTTGAAATCAACCATGATTGAATGGTGGAGTGGACTCGATGGGCCGAATGGCCTTACTTCCGCTCCTATGTCTTATGGTCTTATGGTCTTAAATACATTTAATACAGGCCAAATATTTCATCACCAGTTATAGAAAATGCTTCATCATTTCTATATTAATAGAACTCTCACCAACTCCAAATGGTTAAAAACAAAAGAAATATTGACGCTTTGGACACAGAGGCACAGCTCTCACATGCTAATCATAGCATCATATCACCACAGAATCAGCACAGAATCATAGCATCCCTACTTTACAGAAGGAGGCCATTCAGTCCATCGAGTCTGTACCGACCACAATCCCACCCAAGCCCTATTCCCGTAACCCTGATTTGCCCTGCTATCCCCCTGACACGAAGGGCCAATTTAGCCAATCCACCTAACCCGCATGTTTTTGGAGTGTGGGAGGAAACCGGGGCACCCGGAGGAAACCCACGCAGACACGGGGAGGACGTGCAGACTCCGCACAGACAGTGACCCGAGGCTGGGAATCGAACCCGGGTCCCTGGCGCTGTGAGGCAGCGGTGCTAACCACTGTGCCACCGTGCCACCCTATTGTTGTGAGCAATCAGCACGCACCTCACTTCACTCACCCTTGCTTTACGTGCGAATCGCTTCAGTCATACCGGTAGGAAAAAAAACGAGTAGTCGAGTGGGAGCAAGTCTGGCAGAAGTTAACATGAAGATAGCCCCTAGTCAGGGTTGTATTGTGCACATATGTATATAGTTATGAGTTATTAATAAAGTTATTGTCCAACCAGACGAGCCTCTAGACCTTCTTACAAGACAACATGCAACCAAGACCAAACCCCCACCACTCTCTGGGTGGAAAAATTTCTCCTCAACTTCCCTTTAATTATAGAATCCTTACAGTGCAGAAAGAGGCCATTCAGCCCATGAAGTCTGCACCGACAACAATCCCACCCAGGCCCTATCCCCGTAACCCCATGTATTTACCCTGCTAATCCCGCTAACCTGCAAATCGTGAGACACTAAGGAGCAATTTGGCATGGCCAATCCACCTAACCTGCACACCCTTGGACACTAAGGGGCAATTTAGCATGGCCAATCCACCTAACCCGCACACCCTTGGACACTAAGGGGCAATTTAGCATGGCCAATCCACCTAACCTGCACATCTTTGGACACTAAGAGGCAATTTAGCATGGCCAATCCACCTAACCTGCACATCTTTGGACACTAAGGGGCAATTTAGCATGGCCAATCCACCTAACCTGCACATCTTTGGACACGAAGGGGCAATTTAGCATGGCCAATCCACCTAACCTGCACATCTTTGGACACTAAGAGGCAATTTAGCATGGCCAATTCACCTAACCTGCACATCTTTGGACACTAAGGAACAATTTAGCATGGCCAATCCACCTAACTTGCACATCTTTGGACACTAAGGGGCAATATAACATGGCCAATCCACCTAATTTACACATCTTTGGACACTAAGGGACAATTTAGCATGGCCAATCCACCTAACCCACACATCTTTGGACACTAAGGCGCAATTTAGCATGGCCAATCCACCTAACCTGCACATCTTTGGACATTAAGGGACAATTTAGCACGGCCAATCCACCTAACCCGCACACCCTTGGACACTAAGGGGCAATTTAGCATGGCCAATCCACCTAACCTGCACATCTTTGGACACTAAGGGACAATTTAGCACGGCCAATCCACCTAACCCGCACATCTTTGGACACTAAGGGGCAATTTAGCATGGCCAATCCACCTAACCTGCACATCTTTGGACACTGAGGGGTAATTTAGCATGGCCAATCCACCTAACCTGAACATCTTTGAACTGTGGGAGGAAACCGGAGCACCCGGAGGAAACCCACGCAGACACGGGGAGGACATGCAGACTCTGCACTGACAGTGACCCGAGCTGGGAATCGAACCCGGGTCCCTGGTGCTGTGAGGCAGCAGTGCCGACCACTGCTCCGCCGTGCCGTGAGTAATCCTTTTACCAAAAACCTATTCCTGCTGATTATTAAGCTCATTGCTAAGGGAACCTGGGCCTTCCTATCTATTCTCTTGGTCCCTCATACTTTTGTCCACCTCAGTTAAATCACGGGCCATGACTGTCCACGATAAGCTTCCCTACATCGGATCGATGCTGCCAGACGATGGGCGCCACGGTTCTGAAGTCAGACGGAGGACTGGGACAGCCAGACCTGATTTTTGTTGGAGATGAAGGGGTTTTAGCAAGGAGAAAACCCAAGCTTGTAACAAGGGGAAGATGCTGCATTCTACGCACTTCCTGTCTGCCTCAGAAACGGGGACAATAAAATAAAGATCTGAGGAACCATAGAAAAGTTACAGCGTGGAAGGAGGCCATTCGGTCCATCTTGTCCAAGAACACCCAGGTGCCCTTTCTAATCCCACCTTCCTGCACCCGGCCCTGTATCTTACAGCACCTAGGGGCAGATCCAGGTACTTCTTGAAAGAGTTTAGGGTCTCTGCCTCCACCCCCAACTCGGGCAGTGAATTCCAGACACCCATCACCCTCTGCGTTAAAAGGTTCTCCCTCGTGTTCCCTCTACACCTACTGCCACTCATCTTGAATCTATGTCCCCCGATTCTAGAATTCTCCACCAAGAGAAACAATTTTATTCTGACAACTCTGTCGCTTCCCCTCATAATTCCGCACAATTTTGAAAAAAATAGAGGCCTTTGAAATGGGGATGCTGAGATGTACGCTAACATTTCCGTAGACTAGACAAATTTCTCAGGAGGCTAAGGAAATTCGGCATGTCCGCTACGAGTCTCACCAATTTTTACAGATGCACCATAGAAAGTATTCTTTCTGGTTGTATCACAGCTTGGTATGGGCTCCTGCTCTGCCCAAGACCGCAAGGGACTACAAAGGGTTGTGAACGTAGCCCAATCCATCTCGCAAACCAGCCTCCCATCCATTGACTCTGTCTACACTTCCCGCTGCCTCGGGAAAAGCAGCCAGCATAATCGAGGACCCCACGCGCCCCGGACATTCTCTCTTCCACCTTCTTCCGTCGGGAAAAAGACACAAAAGTCTGAGGTCACGCACCAACCGACTCAAGAACAGCTTCTTCCCTGCTGCCGTCAGACTATTGAATGGACCTACCTCGCATTAAGTTGATCTTTCTCCACACCCTCGCTATGACTGTAACACTATGGGTGGGAGTTTACTTTCTCTACAGCCTAGCTGTGACTGTAACACTATAGGTGGGAGTTTACTTTCTCTACAGCCTAGCTGTGACTGTGACACTACATTCTGCATCCTCTCCTCTCCTTCCCCCCTATGGACTCTATGAACAGTATGCTTTGTCTGTACAGCGTGCAAGAAACAATACTTTTCACCGTATGCTAATACATGTGACAATAATAAACCAAATCAAATCAAAGAGGGATTGCAAAGTGCAAAAAGAACTCGAAAAAATGAAATTCAGTAAAGAGACTGTCAGAATTTTGACCGTATGATGGGAGTTGAAAAGCCACAGAGATCTCTTCGAGAAGATACGGTGGAGGCAGCAGCTGGAGGGATCGGTCTAGACGTAGCTGGGTAATGGATGGCACAGAGCGATGGCAGAATGGGCCACAGTGGATGGGTGAGGGTGGCCCAAGACATGCGGGCATGCCACGCCATGACAGCAGGCCCCCTGGTAACTACAAGCAGGAGGGCAATTAAATGCTCCCTCAGACCCCTCCATTCATAAGAAAACAGTCCCAACCCACTCAATCTTTCCTCATAGCTAGGATTCCCGAGCCTGGGCAACATCCTCATTAATTAAATCCTTACCTTCCCTCGTGCAATCACATCCTTCCTGTCAGGGAGTGATCAGGTCGACGTGCTGTCTTCAGCCTAATTAGTCCTTTGTACTGTTCTAGCCTCACCTTCCTGTTCTTGTAGTTACAGTGAGTAGTCTCACAACACCAGGTTAAAGTCCAACAGGTTTATTTGGAATCACGAGCTTTCGGAGCGCTGCTCCTTCATCAGGTAAGTGACTCACCTGATGAAGGAGCAGCGCTCCGAAAACTCATGCTACCAAGTAAACCTGCTGGACTTTGACCCGGTGTTGTGAGACTACCCCAGTGCCTACCCCAGTCCAACGCCGGCAACTCCACATCGTGTTCTTGTAGTTGACACCTTGGCCAATGAAGGAGAGTGCATCATGGGTATTCTTAACCTGTCCCGCAATGTTCTGCGGCCTTGCGCACCAAGGACTCTGGGTTCCTCCCCATTCGAAGCATTCCATCATTGTTTGTCCATTCCGACTCCTTGTGTCCTCTCTCACAGTTTTCCGCATTGAATCCCACCAATGTTTCGAGTCCCCACGACCCTTTGTCAAATCTTTGACAAAGGGTCGCCTGGACTCGAAACGTCAGCTCTTTTTTCTCCTTACAGATGCTGCCAGACCCGCTGAGATTTTCCAGCATTTTCTCTTTTGACCTCCAGAGGTGGTTCACAAGAATGATCCCAGAAACAAGGACTGGTTGAGGAGTCTGGGCCGATACTCGAAGGAGTTTAAAAGGATGAGGGGGGGGGGAATCAAATTGAACCTTACAGAATACTGAGGCCCAGATAGAGTGGACGTGGAGAGGGTGTTTCCACTAGTGGGAGAGACTGGAACTCGAGGGACACAACCTCAGAGTGAAGGGATGCTCCTTTGAAACGGAGATGAGGAGGAATTTCTTCAGCCAGAGGGTGGTGAATCTGTGGAAGTCATTGCCACAGAGGAGGCCAGGTCATTGGGTGTCTTTAAGACAGAGATAGATAGGTTCTTGATTAATAAGGGGATCAAGTGTTACGGGGAGAAAGCAGGAGAATGGGGATGAGAATCATATCAGCCATGAATGAGACACTCAGTTCAAGGGGCAATTAGAGATGGGCAACCAATGCTGGCCCAGCCGGCGACGCCCACATCCCATGAAATAATCAAAGAAACAAATGTGTCCCATTCAGAATAGATTGTCATTGTTTTTTTATTCATTCATGGGACACGGGCATCGCCGGCTGGGCCAGCATTTACTGCCCATTCTTAGTTGCCCTGGGAGGGCAAATTAAGAGTCAACCACATTGCTGTGGCTCTGGAGTCACATGTAGGCCAGACCGGGTAAGGACGGCAGATTTCCTTCCCTAAAGGACATTAGTGAACCAGATGGGTTTTTCCGACAACCGACAATGGTTTCATGGTCATCAGTAGATTCTTAATTTAGACTTATTTAATCTTAGCTATCAGGGAAGGCGCTGGCCTAGTGGTATTATCGCTAGACTATTAATCCAGAAACCCAGCTAACGTTCTGGGGACCCGGGTTCGAATCCCGCCACGGCAGCTGGTGGAATTTGAATTCGATAAAAATAAATCTGGAATTAAGAATCGACCATCGTCGGAAAAACCCATCTGGTTCAGAAATGGGACTGTTTTTTCCCCGAAATGAATCTTTAATTCGCACTCATGTTCCTGTTTTGCTTTTCATCTGCAGGACATGGGCCATCCCCAGTTGCTCCACCCGTCCTCCAACCCTTAACCAATCCCACAACTCCGCGATCTGTTCTCTGCTAATCCTGCCAATCTCTTATCTCCACACATCTTCATGCATC
The DNA here is from genome assembly GCF_964213995.1 of Mustelus asterias. Lineage (NCBI taxonomy): Eukaryota > Metazoa > Chordata > Chondrichthyes > Carcharhiniformes > Triakidae > Mustelus > Mustelus asterias. The sequence goes on from NW_027591254.1 coordinate 26,983, forward strand.
CCATCACAGTCTTTCCCCCATTGCTGTGGCTCTGGAGTCACGTGTAGGCCAGACCGGGTAAGGATGGCAGATTTCCTTCCCTAAAGGGACATTAGTGAAGCTGATGGGTTTGACAGCAGCTGTGGACAGAGAATAGAGCCAACGGACAACCCTTCGTCAAAGATGACGCTTCTGAAGGGTTCACATTGTGGGAGCTTGCTGTGCATAAATTGGTCTTACGTTACAACAGTGAGTAGGTTATTGGTTGTAAAGTGCCGAGAGACACCCAGTGGCCACGGAAGGCATTATATATCATGTTTCCTTTGTTCTAATCGCTTCCATTATGTGGAATCACAGTGGAACACAGGAATAGGCCATTCAGCCCATCCAGTCTGTGCTACCATTCAATGAGATAATGGCTGATCTGCATCCTAACCAGCCCTTTGCCGCATCTCCTTGTGCGTTCGGTTAATAACGATCTCGGTTTTGAAATGAACAAGCGTGGGGTTTACTCAGCTTGCATCAGCCCCCCGCTATTTAAAATCGGAACGAACCTCTCTCTCACCCTCATTATGTAGATTTCTTTTTGAATTCATTCGTCGGACACGGGTATCGTTGGCTGGGCCGGCACTTATTGCCCTTCCCGAATTGCCCTTGGACTGGGTGGCTTACTGGGCCATTTCCGAGTAAGGAGTCTCCCAACACCAGGTTAAAATCCAACAACATTGTTTCCAATGGGTAAACGGACACCGCTCGATAATCGCCAGGCAGGAGTGTTCCCTTCCAGTCGGGGAACACTCCAGCGGTCACGGGCATTCGGCCTCCGATCTTCGGGTAAGTGTTCTCCAAGGCGGCCCTCAAGACGCACAACGCAGAATCGCCGAGCAGAGACTGAGAGCCAAGTTCCGCACACATGAGGACGGCCTCAACCGGGATCTTGGGTTCATTTCACACTATCTGTAACCCCCACCATTTGCCTGGGCTTGCAAAATCTCACTAACTGTCCTGGCTTGAGACAATTCACATCTCTTTAACCTGTGATTAACCCTCTCTCCACTGTCTGCACCTGTAAAGACTTGATTACCTGTAAAGACTCGCATTCCGACCATTATCTTGCAATTGTGTCTCTGTCTACACATGCCGTGTTTGTGAAACCTACCTCTCCACTCACCTGATAAAGGAGCAGCGCTCCGAAAGCTCGTGATTCCAAATAAACCTGTCAGACTTTAACCTGGTTTTGTGAGGCTTCTTACTGTGCCCACCCCAGTCCAACACCGGCATCTCCACATCGTTTCAGAGGGCAGTTGAGTCAACCACATTGCTGTGGCTCTGGAGTCACATGTAGGCCAGACCGGGTAAGGACAGCAGATTTCCTTCACTAAATGAGATCAGTGAACCAGATGGGTTTTTCCGACAATGGTTTCATTTCTAATTTTTTTTACTGAATTCAAATTCTGCCGTATCGGAACTCGAACTCAAACTCCAGAACATTAGCTGAGTTTCTGGATTAACAGTCTAGCGATAATACCACTAGGCCAAGGCCTCCCCTGTATAGCACGCAAAAAAACAATACTTTTCACCGTATCCCTGTACACGTGACAATAATAAATCAAATTGGTGGGTACAATTTTGTCTTTTAAAAAGCATTTAGACAGTTACATGGGTAAGATGGGTATAGAAGGATATGGGCCAATCGCTGGCAATTGGGATTAGCTTAGGGGTTTAAAAAAAAGGACAAGTTGGGCCAAAGGGCCTGTTTCCATGCTGTAAACCTCTATGACTCAATTCAAATCAAAATCACATCCCAAGAAAGAAAATTGAAACGCTCACTGCGATTCCATCGGTAAATGAGTGGACTAAATGTGAGGAAATGCAAAGCACCGGGAAGTAAAACAAAATGGCTGACACTTCACCCCCCCCCCCCCCCCCACTGGATTGCTAGGTTACTGTCTCTCAGGACCCTGCCTCTTAGGCCACCAACTTCCATATTGTGCCTGACACAACTGGGGGCTGTTTGATAAAAGTCTGATCTCCTTAAATGAGGTAACGCGAGACAAAATTTGTAATGCAAGTTGGGGGGGGGGGGGGAGGGGGGGGGGGGGGGAGGGGAAGGAAAAGAAAAGATTGTTAGAAAGTGACACAGCGTCGAGCTTAGGCCACAGCTGCACTTCTTTGAAGAGAGTCGCTAGCCTGACTCAATGGTTGCATTCAGCTCATGCTTCCTTCAGGTTAAAACAAATCTGGTCGAATTTACATAACGGATGACCTCCCCCCTCCCCCCTCCCCCCTTCCCCCCCCCCGAACAGAAGTTGCCAAGTAAAAAGGAAGCAGTGCGAGTAGTCACACACACACACGCACCAAATCCTCACCTACAAAGGGAATCATTCTGTAGCAGAGAACCCAGCTGAATAATTTAGCGTTAACATTCATTCCCTATGTGAAAGACCCATGCATGATTCAGGACCCCGATGTTCTTGAAGTGGGAGAGGTCTCCGCACAGAGCATGCAATCACCTTAGTCAATCGAAGGCGGCTTTGAACTGGTTGGATCACTGAATGCCAAAAAAAAAAGGAAAAGTAACTCTTCCCAAAAAAAAAAATCAAGAGTCAGAGAAAGGGAAAATCTTCAAACGTAACACGAGTAATTTTCCAAATGTCAAATTCATCTTGTTTCCATTATCAATAATTCACTGTTGGCCTATTGTAGAATGAAGATAACGGCAAACGCGCAAAAGCTTCTTGTAGTTAAATCAGGTTCTTCTTCGTAATGAGATGTACAAGTTCAAAATGGCCGCAACAATTCTGGGAACTAATGTCTGATGAACAACGGGCACTTCAATGGCCGCCTAAAGCATAAGGCCATGAGATATAGGGAGTAAGAAGATTGCGGACGATACAAGCATTAGCAGTGCGGTTGATGGTGAGGAACAGAGTGCAGGAAGATATCAGAAGACCATGAGATATAGCAGCACAATCGTAGAATCCTTTTTGATTGGATTTGATTTATTTTCACGTGTATTAACATACAGTGAAAAGTATTGTTTCTTGCGCGCTATACAGACAAAACGTACCATTCATAGAGAAGGAAAGGAGAGAGTGCAGAATGTAGTGTTACAGTCATAGCTAGGGTGTAGAGAAACATAGAAACATAGAAACATAGAAAACTACAGCACAAAACAGGCCCTTCGGCCCCACAAGTTGTGCCGAACACATCCCTACCTCTTAGGCCCACCAATAACCCTCCATCCTGGACATGAGAAGACTTTGGCGGATAGGGTTAAAGAGAATCCTAAGGCGTTCTATAGGTATGTCAAGAACAGAAGGTTGGTTAGGGCAAGTTTAGGGCCAGTTATAGATGGCAGAGGGAAGTTATGTGTGGAACCGGAGGAGATTGGTGAAGCATTGAACCAATATTTCTCTTCGGTGTTCACGCAAGGGGACATGAATATAGCTGAGGAGGACACTGGGTTGCAAGGGAGTAGAATAGACAGTATTACAGTTGATAAGGAGGATGTGCAGGATATTCTGGAGGGTCTGAAAATAGATAAATCCCCTGGTCCGGATGGGATTTATCCAAGGATTCTCTGGGAGGCAAGAGAAGTGATTGCAGAGCCTCTGGCTCTGATCTTCAGGTCGTCGTTGGCCTCTGGTATAGTACCAGAAGATTGGAGGTTAGCGAATGTTGTCCCATTGTTTAAGAAGGGGAACAGAGACTTCCCCGGGAATTATAGACCGGTGAGTCTCACTTCTGTTGTCGGCAAGATGTTGGAAAAAATTATAAGGGATAGGATTTATAGTTATTTGGAGAGTAATGAATTGATAGGTGATAGTCAGCATGGTTTTGTGGCAGGTAGGTCGTGCCTTACTAACCTTATTGAGTTTTTTGAGAAAGTGACCAAGGAGGTGGATGGGGGCAAGGCAGTGGACGTGGTATATATGGATTTTAGTAAGGCGTTTGATAAGGTTCACCATGGTAGGCTTCTGCAGAAAATGCAGATGTATGGGATTGGGGGTGATCTAGGAAATTGGATCAGGAATTGGCTAGCGGATAGGAAACAGAGGGTGGTGGTTGATAGTAAATATTCATCATGGAGTGCGGTTACAAGTGGTGTACCTCAGGGATCTGTTTTGGGGCCACTGCTGTTTGTAATATTTATTAATGATCTGGATGAGGGTATAGTTGGGTGGATTAGCAAATTTGCTGATGACACCAAAGTCGGTGGTGTGGTAGACAGTGAGGAAGGGTGTCGTAGTTTGCAGGAAGACTTAGACAGGTTGCAAAGTTGGGCCGAGAGGTGGCGGATGGAGTTTAATGCGGAGAAGTGTGAGGTAATTCACTTTGGTAGGAATAACAGATGTGTTGAGTATAGGGCTAACGGGAGGACTATGAATAGTGTGGAGGAGCAGAGGGATCTAGGTGTATGTGTGCATAGATCCCTGAAAGTTGGGAATCAAGTAGATAAGGTTGTTAAGAAGGCATATGGTGTCTTGGCGTTTATTGGTAGGGGGATTGAATTTAGGAGTCGTAGCGTTATGTTGCAACTGTACACAACTCTGGTGCGGCCGCACTTGGAGTACTGTGTGCAGTTCTGGTCCCCACATTACAGGAAGGATGTGGAGGCTTTGGAGAGGGTGCAGAGGAGGTTTACCAGGATGTTGCCTGGTATGGAGGGGAGATCCTATGAGGAGAGGCTGAGGGATTTGGGATTGTTTTCGCTGGAAAGGCGGCGGCTAAGAGGGGATCTTATTGAAACATATAAGATGATTAGAGGTTTAGATAGGGTGGATAGTGATAGCCTTTTTCCTCTGATGGAGAAATCCAGCACGAGGGGGCATGGCTTTAAATTGAGGGGGGGTAGTTATAGAACCGATGTCAGGGGTAGGTTCTTTACCCAGAGGGTGGTGAGGGATTGGAATGCCCTGCCAGCATCAGTAGTAAATGCGCCTAGTTTGGGGGCGTTTAAGAGATCCGTAGATAGGTTCATGGACGAAAAGAAATTGGTTTAGGTTGGAGGGTCACAGTTTTTTTTTTTAACTGGTCGGTGCAACATCGTGGGCCGAAGGGCCTGTTCTGCGCTGTAATGTTCTATGTTCTATGTTCTATCCTATTAAGTCCCATATACTCATCCAGGAGTCTCTTAAAAGACCCTATTGAGTTTGCCTCCACCACCACTGACGGCAGCCGATTCCACTCGCCCACCACCCTCTGTGTGAAAAACCTCCCCCTAACATTTCCCCTGTACCTACCCCCCAGCACCTTAAACCTGTGTTCTCTCGTAGCAGACATTCCACCCTGGGAAAAAGCCTCTGAGAGTCCACCTGATCTATGCCTCTCAACATCTTATACACCTCTATTAGGTCTCCTCTCATCCTACGTCTCTCCAAGGAGAAAAGACCGAGCTCCCTCAGCCTATCCTCATAAGGCATGCCACTCAATCCAGGCAACATCCTTGTAAATCTCCTCTGCACCCTTTCAATCTTTTCCACATCCTTTCTGTAATGAGGTGACCAGAACTGAGCACAGTACTCCAAGTGGGGTCTGACGAGGGTCTTATATAGCTGCATCATTATCCCTGGACTCCTAAACTCAATCCCTCGATTGATAAAGGCCAGCACACCATACGCCTTCTTAACCACCTCCTCCACCTGGGATTAGAAAGATCAACTTAATTCAGAAGGAGGCCATTTGGCTCATCGAGCCTGCACTGACCACTATCCCACCCAGGCTCTATCCTCATAACCCCATGCATTTACCTTAATTAGTCCCCCTGGACACTAAGGGGGAATTTAGCATGGCCAATCCACCTAACCTACACATTTTTGGACTGTGGGAGGAAACCAGAGCACCCGGAGGGAACCCACGCAGATACGGGGAGAGCGTGCAGACTCCGCACAGACAGTGACCCAAGCCGGGAATCAAACCTGGGTCCCTGGCGCTGTGAGGCAGCAGTGCTAGCAATAGGGTTTAAACTAATTTGTCAGGGGAGTGGGAAAAGGAGTTGTAGTCCAGAAGTCAGTGAGGGTGGTGAGGTATTGGGGAAGGTATCAGGGAAGGTGGGTACCGGTAGACAGGAAGGTGGGTTGAAGTGTGTCACCTTCAATGCAAGGAGCATCCGGAACAAGGTAGATGAACTTGGGGCATGGATTGGTACTTGGGACTACGATGTTGTGGCCATTACGGAGACGTGGGTAAAACAAGGACAGGAATGGTTGTTGGACGTTCCGGGGTAGAGATGTTTCACTAAGTGTAGGGAAGCTGGTAAAAGAGGTGGAGGAGTGGCATTGTTAATCAAGGATAGTTTAACGGCTGCGGAAAGGCACTTCGAGGGGGATCTGCACACTGAGGTAATATGGGCTGAGGTTAGAAATAGGAAAGGAGCGGTCACGTTGTTAGGAGTTTACTATAGGCCCCCAAATAGTAATAGAGATGTGGAGGAAGAAATTGCTAAGCAGATTATGGATATGTGTGGGGGTCACAGGGTAGTTGTCATGGGGGACTTTAACTTTCCAAATATTGATTGGAGCCTTTGTAGGTCAAATAGTTCGGATGGGGCAGTTTTTGTGCAGTGTGTGCAGGAGGGTTTCCTGACACAATATGTGGATAGGCCGACAAGAGGTGAGGCCACATTGGATTTGGTACTGGGAAATGAACCGGGCCAAGTGTTAGATTTGGTTGTGGGAGAGCACTTTTGAGATAGTGACCACAATTCCGTGTCTTTTGTTATTGCAATGGAGAGGGATAGGGCCGTACGGCAGGGCAAGGTTTACAATTGGGGGAGAGGTAATTATGATGCGATTAGGCAAGAATTAGGGGGCATAAGTTGGGAACAGAAATTGTCAGAGAAAGGAACTAATGAAAAGTGGAACTTTTTCAAGGAACAAATACTGGATGTCCTTGATAGGTATGTCCCTGTCAGGCAGGGAGGAAATGATCGAGTGAGGGAACCATGGTTCACGAAAGAGGTGGAATGTCTTGTGAAAAGGAAGAGGGAAGCTTATGTAGGGATGAGGAAACAAGGTTCAGATGGCTCGATTGAGGGTTACAAGTCAGCAAGGAATGAGCTGAAAAAGGGGCTTAGGAGAGCTAGGAGGGGACACGAGAAGTCCTTGGCGGGTCGAATCAAGGAAAACCCCAAGGCTTTTTACTCTTATGTGAGGAATAAAAGAATGACCAGGGTGAGGTTAGGGCCGGTCAAGGACAGTAGTGGGAACTTGTGTATGGAGTCAGTAGAGATAGGCGAGGTGATGAATGAATACTTTTCTTCAGTGCTCACCAAGGAGAGGGGCCATGTTTTTGAGGAAGAGAAGGTGTTACAGGCTAATAGGCTGGAGGAAATAGATGTTCGGAGGGAGGATGTCCTGGCAGTTTTGAATAAACTGAAGGTCGATAAGTCCCCTGGGCCTGATGAAATGTATCCTAGGATTCTTTGGGAGGCAAGGGATGAGATTGCAGAGCCTTTGGCTTTGATCTTTGGGTCCTCGCTGTCCACGGGGATGGTGCCAGAAGACTGGAGAATGGCGAATGTTGTTCCTCTGTTTAAGAAAGAGAATAGAAATGACCCTGGTAATTATAGACCGGTTAGTCTTACTTCGGTGGTTGGTAAATTGATGGAAAAGGTCCTTAGAGATGGGATTTACGACCATTTAGAAAGATGCGGATTAATCCGGGATAGTCAGCACGGATTCGTGAAGGGCAAGTCGTGCCTCACAAATTTGATAGAATTTTTTGAGGAGGTAACTAAGTGTGTTGATGAAGGTAGGGCAGTTAATGTCATATACATGGATTTTAGTAAGGCGTTTGATAAGGTCCCCCATGGTCGGCTTATGATGAAAGTGAGGAGGTGTGGGATAGAGGGAAAGTTGGCCGATTGGATAGGTAACTGGCTGTCTGATCGAAGACAGAGGGTGGTGGTCGATGGAAAATTTTCGGATTGGAGGCAGGTTGCTAGCGGAGTGCCGCAGGGATCAGTGCTTGGTCCTCTGCTCTTTGTGATTTTTATTAATGACTTAGAGGAGGGGGCTGAAGGGTGGATGAGTAAATTTGCTGATGACACCAAGATTGGTGGAGTAGTGGATGAGGTGGAGGGCTGTTGTAGGCTGCAAAGAGACATAGATAGGATGCAAAGCTGGGCTGAAAAATGGCAAATGGAGTTTAACCCTGATAAATGTGAGGTGATTCATTTTGGTAGGACTAATTTAAATGTGGATTACAGGGTCAAAGGTAGGGCTCTGAAGACTGTGGAGGAACAGAGAGATCTTGGGGTCCATATCCACAGATCTCTAAAGGTTGCCACTCAAGTGGATAGAGCTGTGAAGAAGCTGTGTCAGCTTTTATTAACAGGGGGTTGGAGTTTAAGAGCCGTGGGGTTATGCTGCAACTGTACAGGACCTTGGTGAGACCACATTTGGAATATTGTGTGCAGTTCTGGTCACCTCACTATAAGAAGGATGTGGAAGCGCTGGAAAGAGTGCAGAGGAGATTTACCAGGATGCTGCCTGGTTTGGAGGGTAGGTCTTATGAGGAAAGGTTGAGGGAGCTAGGGCTGTTCTCTCTGGAGCGGAGGAGGTTGAGGGGAGACTTAATAGAGGTTTATAAAATGATGAAGGGGAGAGATAGAGTGAACGTTCAAAGACTATTTCCTCGGGTGGATGGAGCTATTACAAGGGGGCATAACTATAGGGTTCGTGGTGGGAGATACAGGAAGGATATCAGAGGTAGGTTCTTTACGCAGAGAGTGGTTGGGGTGTGGAATGGACTGCCTGCAGTGATAGTGGAGTCAGACACTTTAGGAACATTTAAGCGGTTATTGGATAGGCACATGGAGCACACCAGGATGATAGGGAGTGGGATAGCTTGATCTTGGTTTCAGATAAAGCTCGGCACAACATCGTGGGCCGAAGGGCCTGTTCTGTGCTGTACTGTTCTATGTTCTATGCTAACCACTGTGCCGCGATGGCCTAGTGGTATTATCACTAGACTATTAATCCAGAAACTCAGCTAATGTTCTGGGGGACCCGGGTTCGAATCCCGCCACGGCAGATGGTAGAATTTGAATTCAATAAAACAAAGTCTGGAATTAAGAATCTACTGATGACCATGAAACCATTGTCGATTGTCGGAAAAAACCATCTGGTTCCCTTTAGAGAAGGGAATCTGCCGTCCTTACCCGATCTGGCCTACATATGACTCTTGAGCCACAGCAATGTGGTTGACTCTCAACTGCCCTCGGGTAACTAGGGATGGGCAATAAATGCTGGCCAACCAGCGACACCCATGTACCACGAATGAATTTTTAAAAATTAGGCCATTCAGCCCATCGAATCTGCTCCACCATTCAGTCATGACTGATATTTTTCTCATCCCCATTCTCCTGCCTTCTCCCCGTAACCCGTGATCTCCTTACCAATCAAGAACCTATCTATCTGTGTCTTAAAGACACTCAATGACCCAGCCTCCTCTGTGGCAATGAGTTCCACAGATTCACCGCCCTCCGGCTGAAGAAATTCCTCCTCATCTCTGTTTTAAAGGAGTGTCCCTTCACTCTGAGGTAGCGCCCTCGAGTTCTAGTCTTTCCCACTAGTGGAAACATCCTCTCCACGTCCACTCTATCCAGGCCCCCCAGCAGGTGCTAGGCCCCTCACCATGTAAATGAGAGCCTCATTTCTGCTTTAGGACCTCTCGTCAAAAATCTGATTTCTCAGTTACATTCTTGGGTTTCGTTAGGTGGTCACAGGGCTGTAGGTTGAGTCTATTGAATGTTGGAAAAACAATGTTGTCATCCAGCCAGGAAATTTGCTCCGCCAACACAGGGTGAGATTTTCCTGACCTTTCCAGCCGACAGGATCATCCGGCCCCCACCAACGATGAGCCCCCTCGTCCCCACTGCAGGGATGGCATGAACAGCGGGCAACCCCGTTGACAGTGGCAGGATCGCGAGATCCTGCCACCAGCCAATGGCGTGCCAGCTTCACTGCTGCGTCGCTGGGAAAGTTGGGGGAGGGGGCAGAAAATCCCTTCTCTCGACCTGCATTTATACAGCGCCATTAAACATCAGGATTTGATTTGATTTATTATTGTCACATGTATTGGTATACAGTGAAAAGTATTGTTTCTTGCGCGCTATACAGACAAAGCATACTGTTCATAGAGAAGGAAAGGAGAGGGTGCAGAATGTAGTGTTACAGTCATAGCTAGGGTGTAGAGAAAGATCAACTTAATGCAAGGTAGGTCCATTCAAAAGTCTGACAGCAGCAGGGAAGAAGCTGTTCTTGAGTCGGTCGGTACGTGACCTCAGACTTTTGTATCTTTTTCCCGATGGAAGAAGGTGGAAGAGAGAATGTCCGGGGTGCGTGGGGTCCTTAATTATACTGGCTGTTTTGCCAAGGCAGTGGGAAGTGTAGACAGAGTCAATGGATGGGAGGTTGGTTTGCGAGATGGATTGGGCTACATTCACGACCTTTTGTAGTTTCTTGCAGTCTTGGGCAGAGCAGGAGCCATACCAAGCTGTGATACAACCAGAAAGAATGTTTTCTATGGTGCACCTGAAAAAGTTGGTGAGAGTCGTAGCTGACATGCAAAATTTCCTTAGTCTTCTGAGAAAGTAGAGGCGTTGGTGGGGCTTTCTTAACCATAGTGTCACCAGATTCTCTATCTCATTCCTGTACTCTGTCTTGTCATTGTTTGAGATCTACGGTGGTGTTGTCAGCAAACTTGAAAATCAAATTGGAGGTGAATTTGGCCACACAGTCATGGGTGTATAAGGAGTATAGTAGGGGGCTGAGAACACAGCCTTGTGGGGCACCCATGTTGAGGATGATCGTGGAGGAGGTGTTGTTGCCTATCCTTACTGATTGTGGTCTGTGAGTTAGGAAGTTCAGGACCCAGTGCAGCAACAATAATCTCTCCCTCAATGTTAGGTTGATTGGCCAGGGTAAAAATTGCCCCTTAGAATCCTAAAATGCGTAGGTTAGAGGGATTAGCGGGTAAATATGTGGGGGTAGGGCCTGGGTGGGATTGTGGTCGGTGCAGACTCGATGGGCCGAATGGCCTCCTTCTGCACTGGAGGGATGGTATGATTCAAACCCTCTAACATGTCAACAAAATGAAGGAGATTGTCATCGACTTCAGGAAGCGTAAAGGAGAACATGCCCCTGTCTACATCAACGGGGATGAAGTAGAAAGGGGCGAGAGCTTCAGGTTTCTAGGTGTCCAGATCACCAACAACCTGTCCTGGTCCCCCCCACGCTGACACTATAGTTAAGAAAGCCCCACCAATGCCTCTACTTTCTCAGAAGACTAAGGAAATTTGGCATGTCAGCTACAACTTTCACCAACGTTTACAGATGCTCCATAGAAAGCATTCTTTCTGGTTGTATCACAGCTTGGTATGGGCTCCTGCTCCGCCCAAGACTGCAAGGAACTACAAAAGGTCGTGAATGTAGCCCAATCCATCACGCAAACCAGCCTCCCATCCATTGACTCCGTCTACACTTCCTGCTGCCTCGGCAAAGCAGCCAGCATAATTAAGAACCCCACACAGCCGTGACATTCTCTCTTCCACCGTCTTCCTTCGGGAAAAAGATACAAAAGTCTGAGGTCACGTACCAACCGACTCAAGAACAGCTTCTTCCCTGCTGCTGTCTGACTTTTGAATGGACTTACCTTGCATTAAGTTGATCCTTCTCTACATCCTAGCTATGACTGTAACACTACACTCTGCACGCTCTCGTTTCCTTCTCTATGAACGGTATGCCTTGTCTGTATAGCGCGCAAGAAACAATACTTTTCACTGTATGTTAATACATGTGACAATAATAAATCAAATCAAATCAGTCACAGAGAGAGAGGAGCCGAGGCCCAGGCCATGGAGTTTGGAAATGAGTTTCGTGGGAATAATGGTGTTGAAGGCTGAGCTGTAGTCAATAAATAGAGTGACGTAATCGATTCTGAGACGAGGGTCCTGAATCTCAATAAAGGAGACTACAATGGTATGAGGCGTGAATTGGCAGCGATGGACTGGGGAACGTTACTTAAAGGGATGACGGTGAGAAAGTAATGGCCAACATTCAAAGAGCGCATGGGCGAACTGCAACAATTGGCACAAAAGTAAAACGGGAAAGGTGACCAAGCCCCGGCTTACGAGGGAAATTCGGGATAATATTAGATCCAAGGAAGAGGCCAACAAATTGACTGGAAAAAACCCCACAGACCTGAGGATTGGGAATAGTTTAGAATCCGGCAAAGAGGAACCAAGAAGGGGAAAATAGAGCATGAGGGTTGGCTTGCGGGAAACATAAAAACTGACTGTAAAAGTTTCTATGGGTACGTGTAGAGAAAAAGATTGGTGAAGCCCAAATGTAGGTCCCTTACAGTCAGAAACAGGGGAATTTATAACGGGGAACAAAGAAATGGTTGACCAACTAAATACATACTTTTCTTCTGTCTTTACACAGGAGGACATAACTAACGTCAGAAATGTTGGGGAACACAGGGTTTAATGAGAGGGAGGAACTGAAGGAAATCAGTATTAGTAGAAAAATTAGTCCATAAGGTTCATAAATATAGGAGCGGAATTAGGCCATTCGGCCCATCGAGTCCGCTGCGCCATTCCATCGTGGCTGATATGCTCCTCATCCCCATTTTCCTGCCTTCTCCCCGTAACCCTTCAACCCATTACCAATTAAAAATCTGTCCAACTCCTCCTTAAATTTACTCACTGTCCCAGCATCCACCGCACTTTGGGGTAGCGAATTTCACAGATTCACAACCCTTTGGGAGAAGTAGTTTCTCCTCAACTCTGTTTTAAATTTGCTGCCCCTTATCCTAAGACTATGACCTCTCGTCCTAGAATGCCCCACAAGAGGAAGCATCCGCTCCACGTCTACTTTATCCATACCTTTTATCATCTTGTAAACCTCAATTTGATCTCCCCTCATTCTTCTAAATCCCAGAGAGTATCGGCCTAAACTGTTCAATCTCTCTTCACACGACAAACCCCTCATCTCTGGAATCAATCCAGGGAACCTCCTCTGAACTGCCTCCAATGCCACTACACCTTTCCCCAAATCAGGGGACCAAAACTGTGCACAATACTCCAGGTGCGGCCTCACCGATGCCTTGTATAGAAGACTAAGGAAATTTGGCATGTCCACTACGACTCTCACCAACATTTACAGATGCACCATAGAAAGCATTCTTTCTGGTTGTATCACAGCTTGGTATGGCTCCTGCTCTGCCCAAGACCGCAAGGAACTACAAAGGGTCGTGAATGTAGCCCAATCCATCACGCAAACCAGCCTCCCATCCATTGACTCTGTCTACACTTCCCGCTGCCTTGGAAAAGCAGCCAGCATAATTAAGGATCCCACGCACCCCGGACATTCTCTCTTCCACCTTCTTCCGTCGGGAAAAAGATACAAAAGTCTGAGGTCACGTACCGACCGACTCAAGAACAGCTTCTTCCCTGCTGCTGTCAGACTTTTGAATGGACCTACCTCGCATTAAGTTGATCTTTCTCTACACCCTGGCTATGACTGTAACACTACATTCTGCGCTCTCTCGTTTCCTTCTCTATGAACGGTATGCTTTGTCTGATTAGCGCGCAAGAAACAATACTTTTCACTGTATCCCAATACATGTGACAATAATAAATCAAATCAAATCAAAATTTGCTATCTCTTATCCTAAGACTATGACCTCTCGTCCCAGAATGCCCCACAAAAGGAAGCATCCGCTCCACGTCTACTTTATCCATACCTTTTATCATCTTGTATCCCTCAATTTGATCTCCCCTCATTCTTCTAAATCCCAGAGAGTTTCGGCCTCAACTGTTCAATCTCTCTTCAGACGACAAACCCCTCATCTCTGGAATCAATCTAGGGAACCTCCTCTGAACTGCCTCCAATGCCACTACACCTTTCCCCAAATCAGGGGGCCAAAACTGTGCGCAATACTCCAGGTGCGGCCTCACCGATGCCTTGTATAGTTGCAACAATACTTCCTTACCTTTATATTCTATTCCTTTAGCTATAAATGCCAATATTCTATTTGCTTTCTTCATTGTTGGGGCAATTGATGGGATTTAAGGCAGATAAGGCAGATAAGGCATTTAAGGCAGATGGCTTCTTCACGCAGAGAGTGGTGGGAGTGTGGAATGAGCTGCCAGGTAAAGTGGTAAATGCGGGGTCACTTTTAACATTTAAGAAAAACTTGGACGGGTTCATGGGTGAGAGGGGTGTGGAGGGATATGGTCCAAGTGCAGGTCAGTGGGACTAGGCATAAAATGGTTCGGCACAGACAAGAAGGGCCAAAAGGCCTGTTTCTGAGCTGTAATTTTCTATGGTTCTATGGTTCTATAAATCCCCAGGACCTGATAATCTACACTCCAGGGTACTTGAGGAAGTGGCCCTAGAAATAGTTGTGGTAAACCACTGTTAGCTTATTACCTGTGTGTGTGACATGCCTGGACACATCCCTGCCGGCCCTACCCGAGACTCCTCCCTCCCCTGGTCCAGGTATAAAGGCGACTGCTCCCCACCCCCCTGCCTCAGTCTGGACCAGTTCATCGGCATGGGTGTGCTCCAAGTCTTTTGCTAATAAAAGCCTATTTGTTCTTGCATACAAACTAGTCTTTGCTCGATTGATGGTGCATCAATAGTAAATGTATTTGTTTATCTTCCAAGATCCTATAGACTCGGGTACAGTTCCTATAGATCGGAGGGTGGCTAATGTAACTCCACTAGTTAAAAAGGGAGGTAGAGAGAAAACAGAGAATTAGACACCAGTCAGCCCGACATGGGTAGTGGGGAAAATTTTAGAATCTCTCACCAAAGATTTAATAGAAGAGCACTTGGAAAGCAGTAGCAGGATCAGGCAATCAGCATGGATTTACGAATGGGAAATCATGCTTGACAAACCTACTGGAATTCATCAAGATGTAACCAGTAGAGTTGATGGGGTGGGGGAACCATGGACTTGCAGAAGGCTTTCGAAAAAGTCCCATATAAGAAATTAGCGTGTAAAATGAAAGCTCATTGGTTTGGGGGTCGTGTATTGAGATGGATGGAAAACTAGTTACCAGACAGGAAACAGAGTAAGAATAAAAGGGTCATTTTGATTTGATTTGATTTATTATTGTCACATGTATTAGCATACAGTGACAAGTATTGTTTCTTGCACGCTGTACAGACAAAGCATACCGTTCATAGAGAAGGAAAGGAGAGAGTGCAGAATGTAGTGTTACAGTCATAGCTAGGGTGTAGAGAAAGATCAACTTAATGCGAGGTAGGTCCATTCAAAAGTCTGACGGCAGCAGCAGGGAAGAAGCTGTACTTGAGTCGGTTGGTACGTGACCTCAGATTTTTGTATCTTTTTCCCAACGGAAGAAGGTGGAAGAGAGAATGTCCGGGGTGCGTGGGGGTCCTTGATTATGCTGGCTGCTTTGCCGAGGCAGCGGGAAGTGTAGACAGAGTCAATGGATGGGTGGCAGGAATACCGCAGGGATCAGCGCCGGGACCCCAGCTATTCACGATATATATAAATGATTTAGATGTGGGAACTAAACGTAACATCTCCAAATTTGCAGATGATACAAAGTTGGGTGGGAGGGTGGGCTGTGAGGAGGATGCAGAGATGCTTCAGTGTGATTTGGACAAGTTGAGTGAGTCGGCAAATGCATGGCAGATGCAGTATAATGTGGATAAATGTGAGGCTATCCACTTTGGTAGCAAAAATGGGAAGGCAGGTTACTATCTGAATGGCCATAAATTAGGAGAGGGGAATGTGCAGCGGGACCTGGGTGTCCTCAAACACCAGTCGCTGAAGGTAAGCGCGCAGGTGCAGCAAGCAGTAAAGGCGGCAAATGGTGTGTTTGGCCTTCAGAGCGAGAGGATTTAAGTACAGGGATAGGGATGTTTTGCTGCAATTGTGCAGGGCGTTGGTGAGGCCACACCTGGAGTATTGTGTGCAGTTTTGGTCTCCTTATCGGAGGAAGGATGTCCTTGCTATAGAGGGAGTGCAGCGAAGGTTTACCAGGCTGATTCCTGGGATGGCAGGTCTGTCATATGAGGAGAGACATAGGTTAGGATTATATTCACTGGAGTTTAGAAGAGTGAGAGGGGATCTCATAGAAACTTATAAAATTCTAACAGGGTTAGACAGGGTAGATTCAGAATGTTCCCGATGGTGGGGGGAGTCCAGAACTCGGGGTCATAGTTTGAGGATAAGGGGTAAACCTTTTAGGACTGAGGTGAGGAGAAATTTCTTCACCCAGAGGGTGGAGAATGCGTGGAATTCACTCCCACAGAAAGTAGTTGAAACCAAAAGCAGTTAGATATAGCACTTGAGGTGAAGGGGATAAAAGGATATGGGGGGGGAAGGCGGGAACAGGTTACTGAGTTGGACGATCAGCCATGATTATACTGAATGGTGGAGCAGGCACGAAGGGCCGAATGGCCTCCTCCTCCTCCGTTCTTCCATGTTTCTATCGCAAGATGTTTCACCAGAATCTGGTTAATATTTGACCCCCCCCCCCCACGCCCACCCTCGCCCGGCACGATGGCACAGTGGTTAGCACTGCTGCCTCGCAGTGCCAGGGACCCGGGTTCAAATCCCAGCTTGGGTCACTGCCTGTGTGGAGTTTGCACGTTCTCTCCGTGTCTGCGTGGGTTTCCTCCGGGTGCTCCGGTTTCCTCCCACAGTCCAAAGATGTGAGGGTTAGTTTGGCCATGATAAATTCTCCCTCAGTGTACCCGAACAGGTGCCGGAGTGTGGCGACTAGGGGATTTTCACAGTAACTTCATTGCAGTGTTAATGTAAGCCTTACTTGTGACGAATAAATAAACCTCACTTTACTTTATTGTCTGTGTGGAGTTTGCACGTTCTCCCCGTGTCTGCGTGGGTTTCCTCCCACAGTCCGAAAGACGTGCTGGTTAGGTGCTAAATTCTCCCTCAGTGTACCCGAACAGGCGCCGGAGTGTGGCGACTAGGGGATTTTCACAGGAAGTGAAAAGTTGCAGTGTTCATGGAAGCCTACTTGTGACACTAATAAAATAAACTTAAAAAGGTGGATTAAAGAGGTAGGTTTTAAGAAGGTTGGGTGAATTGACCAGGTTAAATTCTCCCTCAGTGTACCCGAACAGGCACCGGAGTGTGGCAACCAGGGGATTTTCACAGTAACTTCATTGCAGTGTTAATGTAAGCCTACTTGTGACTAATAAATAGAAGCGTCCTATGGAGGAGAAAGTCAGAGAGGTTTAAGTAGTGAATTTCCTGGGTTTAAGACCCAGGCAGCTGATGGCAATGCCAGCTTTGCACAGGTACCGAGGTATTTATAAATCATTATAATTATAATTCAGCTTTGATAAAGGGTCGTCTGGACTCGAAACGTCAGCTCTTTTCTCTCCAGACAGATGCTGCCAGACCCGCTGAGATTTTCCAGCATTTTCTCTTTTGGTTTCAGATCCAGCATCCGCAGTAATTTGCTGTTATTTATAATCCATTACGTATTATAAACCCGGAGCGAATTCCTGCACAGGAGGAGTCCATTCGGCCCATTTCACCTGTATTGCTCCCTTGCTACGCAATCCAAAACTAATTCCACTGATATCCTTTTTCCCCCCACAGTCTCGCTGCTGCAAATTGCTCTGCCCGTAAGGAAGATACAACGATCTCTGCCTTAACTACTCCCAGAGGCAAAGCGTTGCGCACTCTGACAACCTCCCACGCGCGCAGGCACTGCGCCTCTCCTCACTCTCGCTGACTAACTCCCCATCAGAGGCCCGGCCAAACGGGCCACCTAAGATGGTGATTTGCAAAGCATGCTGGGACAGTTGGCCAAGTACAGAAATGGCGGCAGCCTTAACTGAATATTGGGCGGGGATAAACTAGCTACAGCTCCAGACTACAGGAAAGAGGACACCTCGAAGACAATGGACACTCTCTGGTCAAACATCCTTGTTTACCAGACAAAGGGGCACCTTAGCCCCCTCATTTGGGAGGGAGGTATGTGACCTACGTGCCTTCAGCGCCAAAGATATGGCCTTTGGGTACACGCCCAGAGATTGCTGGGGCAGCACCTGATTGGACTCCATCGATCAGGGTGATCGGACCTGGTTAATATTTGACCCCCTCCCCCGCAAACACATAAGGAACTATCAGGACAGGGAGGGGGGAACGGTAGTTAGCACTGCTGCCTCACAGAAGGAAGAGCAGGAACGAGAAAGAGGAAGAGAGCGCGCGCCAGGAACAGAACAACGGTGACCACCACCAGCAACTGGCACCATGAGGAGAGCCGCCACACCGAGGACGGAAGTCAACAGTATCAGACCGGACCGAAGGACCAGACTACACTGAGGACTACGGGGACCAACACGCGGATAAAGGCCAATATCTGCCTGGGTACTTGCCATTCACTCAAAAGTTAAGTCAAGGTCTAGTGTTGGACTTGAACTTCAGTATTCTGTAAAATAACCTGTATCAATCTTTTTTTAAAATTCATTCGTGGGACCTGGGCATCGCTGGATGGCCAGTATTTCTTGCCCATCCCTAGCTGCCCTTGTTCAGCTGAGAGTCAACCTCATCGCTATGGATCTGGAGCCACATGTAGGCCAGACCGGGTAAGGATGGCAGATTTCCTTCCCTAAAGGACATTAGGGGAATTTCATAGTAACTTCATTGCAATGTTAATGTAAGCCTTACTTGTGACTAAAAAATAAACTTCACTTTAGTGAACTAAGTGGGTTTTTCCGACAATGGTTTCACGGCCATCAGTAGATTCTTAACTCCAGATTTTTAAAAATTGAATTCAAATTCCACCATCTGCCGTGGCGGACTTCGAACCCGGGCCCCCCGGAACATTAGCTGAGTTTCTGTATGAATAGTCCAGCGATAATACCACGAGGCCATCATCATTAATCGTGTGTATGAATAAATACTATTGTACTAACAAGAAGTTGACTCGCTGTTCTTTGTCCGCTATATAAGGGTTAAGACGTACTGCGTGGCCGGCATATTAGAGGAACCACTGGTCCCCTAGTCACTCGATCAACAATTTTAAAAACTCCCTCTAAACTCTCCTCATCACTCCCACAGATCTCGGATCTCAAGACTCATCACACAATGAGAGATTTGTACTCATTGCAACATAGGACTCAGAAATCTCTTTCTCTTTTATTCATTCATGGGACATGGGCGTCACTGACTGGGCCAACAATTTATTGCCCATCCCTAGTTGGCCTTGGACTGAGTGTCTCTCTCGGCCATTTCAGAGGGCAGTTGAGAGTCAACCACATTGCTCTGGAGTCACATGTAGGCCAGACCAGGTAAGGACGGCAGATTTCCTTCCCTAAAAGACGCTAATTAGTGAACCAGATGGGTTTTTCCAATAATTGACAATGGGGTTTCATGGTTATCAGTAGATTCTTAATTCCAGATTTTAAAAAAAGATTGAATTCAGAATCCACTGATGCCCATTGTCGGAAAAACATCTGGTTCCCTTTAGGGAAGGGAAATCTGCCGTCCTTACCCGGTCTGGCCTACATGTGACTCCAGGGCAATGTGGTTGACTCTCAACTGCTTTCCAAGGGTAACTAGGGATGGGCAATAAATGCTGGCCCAGCCAGCGACGCCCATGTCCCACGGATGAATAAGTAAAAAGGCCAAGGCTGGGAGGTGGAATAATGAAGTGACCCAGTTACAATCAGTGTCTTTATCAGTGAACCACACCCCGGTCTCTCCCCACCGTACATGGGATGGGGGCGTTGCTGGAAAGGAGACCCGGGGAGGGGTACAGAGTGAGATGCCTCCCCCCCCCCCCCCGGGTGAGCAAGCTGTTGACATGGCCCCGTAAAGTTGCGCAGCGTTCAGCCAGATCTGAAAGTGTTTCCCAAAATAAACCCGCACTTTAAAATAACAATTTCGCAAATAAATCTGTCCTAATTTTCTCTAATTGCTGACAGTCAGGCAAAGGTTGCTGCGTTACTGTATTTTCAGAGCTGTCAGTCATTGTGACAAGAGAACGGGATATAATTGAGCTTTGTGGGCTTGAATCTGGCAGCTGTCGAAGGCTTTGGTAATTAAACATGCGAGGCACTGCATTACAAGGTGCCAGGGCTGACTGTCTGCGTATTACATGCCCCCCCCCACTCCCCGCCACCCTCCAACTGCCTGATTTTTGCCTTACCGTTGCTGTTTCCACAAAACAAGAGCTAGGTCTAGCAGTGGCTAAATGGGCTGAATGGCCTTCTCTGGCCCCTCTGTAGAGGCCCAGCTGACTTGCAGTTCCCACCTAGATGTGGAGATGCCGGCGTCGGACTAGGGCGGGCGCAGTAAGAAGTCCTCACGACGCCAGGTTTAAAGTCCAACAGGTTTATTTGGAATCACGAGCTTTCGGAGCGCCGCTCCTTCCTCAGGTGAGTCACTCACCTGACGGAGGAGCAGCGCTCCGAAAGCTCGTGATTCGAAATAATCCCGTTGGAACTTTAAACCTAACGTTGCGAGACTTCTTACTGCGCCCATCTAGATAGAAGCAAAATTCCGCGGATGCTGGAATCCGAAACAAAAACGGAAAATGCTGGAAAATCTCAGCAGGTCTGACGGCATCTGTGGAGAGAGAATAGAGTCAACGTTTCGAGTCTGGATGACCCTTCGTCAGAGCCCTGACGAAGGGTCATCCAAACTCGAAACGTTGGCTCTATTCTCTCTCCACAGATGCTGTCAGATCTGCTGAGATTTTCCAGCATTTTCTGTTTTTGTGTGCAAGAGCAGTTACCACCTTTTGTTTTATTCATTCGTGGGACATGGGCGTCGCTGGCTGGGCCAGCATTTATTGCCCATCCCTAGTTGCCCTTGGAGGGCAGTTGAGAATCAACCACATTGCTGTGGCTCTGGAGCCACATGTAGGCCAGACTGGGTAAGGACGGCAGATTCCCTTCCCTAAAGGACATTAGTGAACCAGATGGGTTTTTCCGACAATGGTTTCATGGTCATCAGTAGATTCTTAATTCCAGATATTTTGTTTTATTGAATTCAAATTCCACCATCTGCCGTGGCGGGATTCGAACCTGGGTCCCCAGAACATCATCTGAGGTTCCGGATTAAGAGTCTCGTGATAATACCATTAGGCCATTACCTCTCTCTGGTGTTCCACTGGCCAGGGTGTAGTCCTGGAGGTTGCACCCTGTGACATCCCACCTCCAACCTCTAAGTACAGTTTAGGTGGATTGACCATGTTACGTTGCCCCTTGGTGTCCCAGGATGTATAGGTTAGGGGGATTAGAGGGGTAATTATGCAGGGTTATGGAGATAGGGTGGGGATGATGGGCCTAGGTAAGATCCTCTGTCGGAGGATTGGTGTAGACTTGATGGGCCGAATGGCCTCGTTCTGCATTGCATGATTCTATCAAGATACAGCAAGATGCCAAATAACAGCAATATTATTATGACCCAGAAAATCCGTGTTTTTGTGATGTTGATTGAGGGACAAATATCGGCCAGGACACTGGGAAGAACTCTTTACAGACTGTGTTTTTTTAAAGTTGATTTATTAGGATGGCACGGTGGCACAGTGGGTTAGCACTGCTGCCTCACAGCGCCAGGGACCCCGGTTCGATTCCTGGCTTGGGTCACTGTCTGTGTGGAGTCTGCGCGTTCTCCCCGTGTCTGCGTGGGTTTCCTCCGGGTGCTCCGGTTTCCTCCCACACTCCAAAGATGTGCGGGTTAGGTAGATTGACCATGCTAAATTCTCCCTCAGTGTACCCGAACAGGCGCCGGAGTGTGGCGACTAGAGGATTTTCACAGTAACTTCATTGCATTGTTAATGTAAGCCGACTTGTGACAAATAATTGGGACGTGATAGAGGCAGAGGGATGAAGGGTGGGGGGGTGGCATTGCTAGTCAGGGAAAATGTTACAGCAGTGCTCAGGCAGGACAGATTAGAGGGCTTGTCTACCGAGGCCATATGGGTGGAGCTGAGAAACAGGAAAGGTATGACCACATTAATGGGGTTGTATTATAGACCACCCAATAGTCAATGAGAATTAGAGGAGCAAATCTGCAGAGAGATAGCAGACAACTGCAGGAAACATAAAGTTGTGGTCGGAGGGGATTTTAATTTTCCACATATAGATTGGGAATCCCATACTGTTAAAGGTCTAGACGGGTTAGAGTTTGTAAAATGTGTTCAGGAAAGTTTTCTAAATCAATATATAGAGGTACCAACTAGAGAGGATGCAATATTAGATCTCCGATTAGGAAACAAGTTAGGACAAGTGACGGAAGTGTGTGTAGGGGAACACTTTGGTTCCAGTGATCACAACGCCATTAGTTTCAACTTGATCATGGATAAAGATAGATCTGGTCCTCGGGTTGAGGTTCTAAACTGGAAAAAGGCCAAATTTGAAGAAATGAGAAAGGATCTAAAAAGCGTGGATTGGGACAGGCTGTTCTCTGGCAAGGATGTGATTGGTAAGTGGGAGGCCTTCAAAGGAGAAATTTTGAGAGTGCAGAGTTTGTATGTTCCTGTCAGGATTAAAGGCAAAGTGAATAAGAATAAGGAACCTTGGTTCTCGAGGGATATTGGAACTCTGATAAAGAAGAAGAGAGAGATGTATGACATGTATAGGCAACAAGGAGCAAATAAGATACTTGAGGAGTATAAAAAGTGCAAGAAACTACTTAAGAAAGAAATCAGGAGGGCTAAAAGAAGACATGAGGTTGCTTTGGCAGACAAGGTGAAGGATAATCCTTAGATCTTCTACAGGTACATTAAGAGCAAAAGGATAGTAAGGGATAAAATTGGTCCTCTTGAAGATCAGAGTGGTCGGCTATGTATGGAACCAAAAGAAATGGGGGAGATATTAAATGGGTTTTTTGCATCCGTATTTACTAAGGAAACTGGCATGGAGTCTATGGAAATAAGGCAAACAAGTAGGGAGGTCATGGAACCTATACAGATTAAAGGGGAGGAGGTGCTTGCTGTCTTGTGGCAAATCAGAGTGGATAAAACCCCAGGACCGGACAGGGTATTCCCTCGGACCTTGAAGGAGACTAGTGTTGAAATTGCAGATATATTTAAAATGTCGGTATCCACGGGTGAGGTGCAGGATGATTGGAGGATAGCTCATGTTGTTCCGTTGTTTAAAAAAGGCTCAAAAAGTAATGCGGGAAATTATAGGCCGGTAAGTTTGACGTCAGTAGTAGGTAAATTATTGGAAGGAGTATTAAGAGATAGGATCTACAAATATTTGGATAGACAGGGACTTATTAGGGAGAGTCAACATGGCTTTGTGCGTGGTAGGTCATGTTTAACCAATCTATTAGAGTTTTTCGAGGAGGTTACCAGGAAAGTGGATGAAGGGAAGGCAGTGGATGTTGTCTACATGGACTTCAGTAAGGCCTTTGACAAGGTCCCGCATGGGAGGTTAGTCAGGAAGGTTCAGTCGCTAGGTATACATGGAGAGGTAGTAAATTAGATTAGACATTGGCTCAATGGAAGAAGCCAGAGAGTGGTAGTGGAGGATTGCTTCTCTGAGTGGAGGCCTGTGACTAGTGGTGTGGCGCAGGGATCGGTGTTGGGTCCATTGTTGTTTGTCATCTATATCAATGATCTGGATGATAATGTGGGAAATTGGATCAGCAAGTTTGCTGATGGTACAAAGATTGGAGGTGTAATGGACAGTGAGGAAGGTTTCCAAAGCTTGCAGAGGGATTTGGACCAGCTAGAGAAATGGGCTGAAAAATGGCAAATGGAGTTTAATGCGGACAAGTGTGAGATATTGCACTTTGGAAGGACAAACCAAGGTAGAACATACAAGGTAAATGGTAGAACACTGAAGAGTGCAGTGGAACAGAGGGATCTGGGAATACAGATACATAATTCCCTAAAAGTGGCGTCACAGGTGGATAGGGTCTTACAGAGTGCTTTTGGTACATTGGCCTTTATAAATCATAGTATTGACTATAGGAGTTGGAATGTTATGGTGAGGTTGTATAACACAGTAAGAAGTTTAACAACACCAGGTTAAAGTCCAACAGGTTTATTTGGTAGCAAAAGCCACACAAGCTTTCGGAGCTCCAAGCCCCTTCTTCAGGTGAATGGGAATTCTGTTCACAAACTGGGCATATAAAGACACAGACTCAATTTACATGAATAATGCTTGGAATGCGAATACTTACAGCTAATCAAGTCTTTAAGATACAAACAACGTGAGTGGAGAGAGCATCAAGACAGGTTAAAGAGATGTGTGTTGTCTCCAGACAAGACAGCCAGTGAAACTCTGCAGGTCCAGGCAAGCTGTGGGGGTTACAAATAGTGTGACATGAACCCAATATCCCAGTTGGGGCCGCTCGTGTGTGTGGGGAACTTGGCTAGCAGTTTCTGCTCAGCGACTCTGCGCCGTCGTGTGTCGTGAAGGCCGCCTTGGAGAACGCTTACCCGAATATCAGAGGCCGAATGCCCGTGACCGCTGAAGTGCTCCCCAACAGGAAGAGAACAGTCTTGCCTGGTGATTGTCGAGCGGTGTTCATTCATCCGTTGTCGCAGCGTCTGCATAGTTTCCCCAATGTACCATGCCTCGGGACATCCTTTCCTGCAGCGTATCAGGTAGACAACGTTGGCCGAGTTGCAAGAGTATGTACCGTGTACCTGGTGGATGGTGTTCTCACGTGAGATGATGGCATCCGTGTCGTGTATCCGGCACGTCTTGCAGAGGTTGACCTCAAACAGACCATTGTCCGCAGCAAACTACCCAGCCTTCAGGAGAACAGTGACCACGACACCACACAACCCTGCCACAGCAACCTCTGCAAGACGTGCCGGATCATCGACACGGATGCCATCATCTCACGTGAGAACACCATCCACCAGGTACACGGTACGTACTCTTGCAACTCGGCCAACGTTGTCTACCTGATACGCTGCAGGAAAGGATGTCCCGAGGCATGGTACATTGGGGAAACTATGCAGACGCTGCGACAACGGATGAATGAACACCGCTCGACAATCACCAGGCAAGACTGTTCTCTTCCTGTTGGGGAGCACTTCAGTGGTCACGGGCATTCGGCCTCTGATATTCGGGTAAGCGTTCTCCAAGGCGGCCTTCACGACACACGACAGCGCAGAGTCGCTGAGCAGAAACTGATAGCCAAGTTCCGCACACATGAGGACGGCCTCAACCGGGATATTGGGTTCATGTCACACTATTTGTAACCCCCACAGTTGCCTGGACCTGCAGAGTTTCACTGGCTGTCTTGTCTGGAGACAATACACATCTTTTTAGCCTGTCTTGATGCTCTCTCCACTCACATTGTTTGTATCTTAAAGACTTGATTAGCTGTCAGTATTCGCATTCCAACCATTATTCATGTAAATTGAGTCTGTGTCTTTATATGCCCTGTTTGTGAACAGAATTCCCACTCACCTGAAGAAGGGGCTTGGAGCTCCGAAAGCTTGTGTGGCTTTTGCTACCAAATAAACCTGTTGGACTTTAACCTGGTGTTGTTAAACCTCTTACTGTGTTTACCCCAGTCCAACGCCGGCATCTCCACATCGAGGTTGTATAAGACATTGGTGAGGCTGAATTTAGAATATTGTGTGCAGTTTTGGTCACCCAATTACAGGAAGGATACTAATAAGGTTGAAAGAGTGCAGAGAAGGTTTACAAGGATGTTGCCGGGACTTGAGAAACTGAGTTACAGAGAAAGGTTGAATAGGTTAGGACTTTATTCCCTGGAGCGTGGAAGAATGAGGGGAGATTTGATAGAGGTGTATAAAATTATGATGGGTATAGATAGAGTGAATGCAAGCAGGCTTTTTCCACTGAGGCTAGGGGAGAAAATAACTAGAGGACATGGGTTAAGGGTGAGGGGGGAAAAGTTTAAAGGGAATATTAGGGGGGGTCCTCTTCACACAGAGAGTGGTGGGAGTGTGGAATGAGCTGCTGGATGAAGTGGTGAATGCGGGCTCACTTTTAACATTTAAGAAAAACTTGGATAGGTACATGGATGAGAGGGGTGTGGAGGGATATGGTCCAGGTGCAGGTCAGTGGGACTAGGCACAGAAATGGTTCGGCACAGACAAGAAGGGCCAAAAGGCCTGTTTCTGTGCTGTAATGTTCTATGGTTCTAAATAAATAAACTTTTTAGTACATAGAACATAGAACAGTTCAGCACAGAACAGGCCCTTCAGCCCACAATGTTGTGCCGAGCTTTATCTGAAACCAAGATCAAGCTATCCCACTCCCTATCATCCTGGTGTGCTCCATGTGCCTATCCAATAACCGCTTAAACGTTCCTAAAGTGTCTGACTCCACTATCACTGCAGGCAGTCCATTCCACACCCCAACCACTCTCTGCGTAAAGAACCTACCTCTGATATCCTTCCTATATCTCCCACCACGAACCCTATAGTTATGCCCCCTTGTAGTAGCTCCATCCACCCGAGGAAATAGTCTTTGAACGTTCACTCTATCTATCCCCTTCATCATTTTATAAACCTCTATTAAGTCTTCCCTCAGCCTCCTTCGCTCCAGAGAGAACAGCCCTCGCTCCCTCAACCTTTCCTCATAAGACCTACCCTCCAAACCAGGCAGCATCCTGGTAAATCTCCTCTGCACTCTTTCCAGCGCTTCCACATCCTTCTTATAGTGAGGTGACCAGAACTGCACACAATATTCCAAATGTGGTCTCACCAAGGTCCTGTACAGTTGCAGCATAACCCCACGGCTCTTAAACTCCAACCCCCTGTTAATAAAAGCTAACACACTATAGGCCTTCTTCACAGCTCTATCCACTTGAGTGGCAACCTTTAGAGATCTGTGGATATGGACCCCAAGATCTCTCTGTTCCTCCACAGTCTTCAGAACCCTTAATGTAGGCTTACATTAACACTGCAATGAAGTTACTGTGAAAATCCCCTAGTTGCCACACTCTGGTGCCAGTTCGGGTACACTGAGGGAGAATTTAGCACGGCCAATGCACCCTAACCAGCACGTCTTTCAGACTGTGGGAGGAAACCGGAGCACCCGGAGCAAACCCGCGCAGACACGGGGAGAATGTGCAGACTCTGCACAGACAGTGACCCAAGCCGGGCATCGAACCCGGGTCCCTGGCGCTGTGAGGCAGCAGCGCTAACCACTGTGCCACCGTGCCGCCCTGGCAGGACACTGGGAAGGACTCCCCTCCTGTTTATGGAATGGTGCCGTGGGATCTTTTACATCACCTCCAACCACTTCCCCCGACCCCTGACTCCATCGGGCAGGTAGACAGGCCTCGGGTTAATCTCTCTGAGAAAATTAAGGCTGCAGGGAATCCCGAAATAGCAGTTTTGTTCAGAAGCTCGGGATGGTACTTTATCAACATAATTCCTCAATGTTAATAAACACGGCCTGGGTTCATTAGATCCCAAAGGCAGCCGGGCTAAAAATTCAGACAAATATTTACACAATTCCCCTCAATGAAGACCTTTAATTATCTGTACAATGGTGGCGCTGGGCGGGGGAGGGGGAACAAGACAACTCTGTTTACAATTTGTATTGTCAGGCGTGTAAAGGAAATAAACCATAAATGCTTCACTTAAAGGCCGGGATTTTGCCGCCCTGCCTGTCACGGGAATCGGAGTGGGTGCGGGAGCGGACCACGGAACGGTCCATTGACCTCGGGCAGGATTTTACCATTTCGGGAGTCATAGAGGTTTACAGCATGGAAACAGGCCCTTCGGCCCAACTTGTCCATGCCGCCCGTTTTTTTTAAACCCCTAAGCTAATCCCAATTGCCCTCAAAAAAAAAATTTGGCCCATATCCCTCTATACCCATCGTACCCATGTAACTGTCTAAATGCTTTTTAAAAGACAAAATTGTACCCGCCTCTACTACTACCTCTGGCAGCTTGTTCCAGACACTCACCACCCTCTGTGTGAAAAAATTGCCCCTCTGGACCCTTTTGTATCTCTTCCCTCTCACCTTAAACCTATGCCCTCCAGTTTTAGACTTCCCTACCTTTGGGAAAAGATATTGACTATTTTGCTGATCTGTGCCCCTCATTATTTTATAGACCTCTATAAGATCACCCCTCAGCCTCCTACGCACCAGAGAAAAAAGTCCCAGTCTATCCAGCCTCTCCTTATAACTCAATCCATCAAGTCCCGGTAGCATCCTAGTAAATATCTTCTGCAATCTTTCTAGTTTAATAATATCCTTTCTATAATAGGGTGACCAGAATTGCACACAGTATTCCAAGTGTGGCCCTATCAATGTCTTGTACAACTTCAACAAGACGTCCCAACTCCTGTATTCAATGTTCTGACCAATGAAACCAAGCATGCCGAATGCCTTCTTCACCACTCTAAAACCCCGGCCCACAGCGCCAAGACTGCGATTAATTATCTACCCGTCTCCCTTCGTTCCAGACCCTGGGCCCTGTCCTGTCGCGTTGACAACAGCTAGATGTTTCTCCAGAAGCAAAACGATTGGAGCTGACAAAGGACCGCCATCTTTGATGCCCGGCTTGTGGGGTCTTGCTGTGCGACGACCGGCCCATCGCGCTCACCCGTGGATGGTCTGTCCTGACACATCGCTCCTCCCAGCCCCTGGTTTCTGGGGGAAATGGTTTTTTTTCTATTCGTTCATGGAATGTGGGCGCCGCTGGCTGGGCCAACATTTATTGCCCATCCCCGAGGGCGATTTAAGTCATTGAAACAGAAATTAAAGAATCCCTACAGTGCAGAAGGAGGCTATTCGGCCCATCGAGTTTGCACTGATAACAATCCCCCCAGGCTCTATCGCAGGCTTCTAGAAAAAGTGAGAAGGAATAGGATCCAAGGTGCTGCTGCCCTGTGGATCCAAAACTGGCTTGCCCAAAGGAGGCAGAGAGTGGGTATTGATGGGTCTTTTTCTAAATGGAGGTCGGTCACCAGTGGTGTGCCCCAGGGATCTGTTCTGGGACCCTTGCTGTTTGTCATTTTCATAAATGACCTGGATGAGGAAGTGGAGGGATGGGTTGGTAAGTTTGCCGATGACACGAAGGTTGGTGGGGTTGTGGATAGTCTGGAGGGATGTCAGAAGTTACAGAGGGACATAGATAGGATGCAAGACTGGGCAGACAAGTGGCAGGTGGACTTCAACGCAGATAAATGCGTAGTGGCCCATTTTGGCAGGTCAAATGGGATGAAGGAGTACAATATAAAGGGAAAGACTCTTAGTACTGTAGAGGATCAGAAGGACCTTGGGGTCCGGGTCCATAGGACTCTAAAATCGGCCCCGCAGGTGGAGGAGGTGGTTAAGAAGGTGTATGGTGTGCTGGCCTTTATCAATCGAGGGATTGGGTTTAGGAGTCTGGGGATAATGATGCAGCTATACAAGACCCTCGTCAGACCCCACTTGGAGTACTGTGCTCAGTTCTGGTCGCCTCATTACAGGAAGGATGTGGAAAAGATTGAAAGGGTGCAGAGGAGATTTACAAGGATGTTGCCTGGATTGAGTGGCATGCCTTATGAGGATAGGCTGAGGGAGCTCGGTCTTTTCTCCGTGGAGAGACATAGGATGAGAAGAGATCTAATAGAGGTATATAAGATGTTGAGAGGCATAGATCGGGTGGACTCTCAGAGGCTTTTTCCCAGGGTGGAAATGGCTGTTACGAGAGGACACCGGTTTAAGGTGCTGGGGGGGTAGGTACAGGGGAAATATTAGAGGGAAGTTTTTCACACAGAGGGTGGTGGGCGAGCGGAATCGGCTGCCGTCATTGGTGGTGGAGGCAAACTCAATAGGGTCTTTTAAGAGACTCCTGGATGAGTACATGGGACTTAATAGGATGGAGGGTTATAGGTAGACCTAAAAGGTAGGGATATGTTCAGCACAACTTGTTGGGCCGAAGGGCCTGTTTTGTGCTGTAGTTTTTCTATGTTCTATAATCCCACATATTCACCCTGCTAATCCCCCTGACACTAAGGGGCAATTTAGCATGGCCACTCCACCCAACCTGCACATCTATGGGAGGAAACCAGAGCACCTGGAGGAAACCCACGCAGACACGGGGAGAACGTGTAAACCCCACACAGACAGTGACCCAAGCTGGGAATCGGTCCCTGAAGCTGTGAGGCAACAGCGCTAACCACTCCACCACATTGCTGTGGCTCTGGAGTCACATGTAGGCCAGACCGGGTAAGGACAAAAGATTTTCTTCCTTCAAGGACATTAGTGAAACAGATGCATTTTTACGACAATCGACAACGGTTTCATGGTCGTCAGTAGATTCTAAATTCCGGAATTGTTTTTTAGATTGAATTCAAATTCCACCATCTGCCGTGGCGGGATTTGAACCCGAGTCCCCAGAACATTAGCTGGATTAATAGTCAAGTGATAATACCTCCCCATAATTTATTGCTAGACTTTTAATCCCAGATTTTTAATTGAATTCAAACTTCACCATCTGCAGTGGTGGGATTGGAACCCGGGTCCTCAGAGCGTTATCCTGGGTCTCTGGATTACTAACCCAGTGGCAAGACCACTACGCCTCTGCCTCCCCTAAATTGGTCCATCTCTACTTGAAATGGCTGCCAATGTTTTCAACTGTCAGAGATACTCGAGGGCAAAGGTCGGCCTTGGTGGAGGTAGGGGCGTGGGGTGGGCACTTTACCATCTCCTGGGCACCAGTTTTTAATCGTGCACTCATCAGGACAGATGTAAGAATACCAAATTTCAAAGGGAAGTTATACAGTAGAATAAAAGGGATGCTGATTGGTTGGCAGGACGACTGATTAGGTCATCCACCAATGCCTCTGCTTTCTCAGAAGACAAAGGAAATTTGACATGTCAGCTACGACTCTCACAGATGCACCATAGAAAGCATTCTTTCTGGTTGTTTCACAGCTTGGTATGGCTCCTGCTCTGCCCAAGACTGCAAGAAACTACAAAGGGTTGTGAATGTAGCCCAGTCCATCACACAAACCAGCCTCCCATCCATTGACTCTGTCTACACTTCCCGCTGCCTCGGGCAAAGCAACCAGCATAATCAAGGACCCCACGCACCCCGGACATTCTCTCTTCCACCTTCTTCCATCGGGAATAAGATACAAAAGTCTGAGGTCACGTATCAACCGACTCAAGAACAGCTTCTTCCCTGCTGCCATCAGTCTTCTGAACGGACTTACCTGATATTAAGCTGATCATTCTCTACACCCTAGCTGAGACTGTAACACTACATTCTGCACAATCTCCTTTCCTTCTCCCCTATGTACTCTATGAATGGTATGCTAGGCCTGTATAGTGCGCAGGGGAGGCGATAGCCCAGTGGTATTATTGCCAGGCTATTAATCCAGAAACTCAGCTCATGTTCTGGGGACCTGGGTTCGAATCCCGCCCTGGCAGATGGTGGAATTTGAATTCAATAAAAAATATCTGGAATTAAGAATCTACTGACGACCATTGTCGATTGTCAGAAAAACCCATCTGGTTCACCAATGTCCTTTAGGGAAGGAAATCTGCCGTCCTTACCCGGTCTGGCCTACATGTGACTCCAGAGCCACAGCAATGTGGTTGACTCTCAACTGCCCTCCAAGGGCAACTAGGGATGGGCAATAAATGCTGGCCCAGCCAGCGACGCCCATGTCCCATGAATGAATTAAAAAAAACAATACTTTTCACTGTATCCCAATATATGTGACAATAATAAATCAAATCAAGAACTGACGTCACTTCTCAGCCTTTTATTTCCAGATGAATACATGGATTTTACGGCCTTGCTCATTCCGAAACTGTAAAATCCCCGAGGTCAGCAGACCTTCCGATGATCCGCACCCGTTCAATTCCGGCCTTGGGTCACTGTCTGTGTGGAGTTTGCACGTTCTCCCCGTGTCTGCGTGGGTTTCCTCCGGGTGCTCCGGTTTCCTCCCACAGTCCAAAGATGTGCAGGTTAGGTGGATTGGAAATGCTAAATTGCCCCTTAGTGTCCAAAGATGTGCAGGTTAGGTGGATTGGCCATGCTAAATTCCGCTTAGTGTCCAAAGATGTGCAGGTTAGGTGGATTGGCCATGCTAAATTGCCCCTTAGTGTCCAAAGATGTGCGGGTTTGATGGATTGGCCATGTTAAATTGTCCCTTAGTGTCCAAAGATGTGCGGGTTAGATGGATTGGCCATGTTAAATTGTCCCTTAGTGTCCAAAGATGTGCAGGTTAGGTGGATTGGCTGTGCTAAATTGTCCCTTAGTGTCCAAAGATGTGCAGGTTAGGTGGATTGGCTGTGCTAAATTGCCCCTTGGTGTCCAAAGATGTGCGGGTTAGATGGAATAGCCATGTTAAATTGTCCCTTAGTGTCCAAAGATGTGCAGGTTAGGTGGATTGTCATGTTAAATTCCGCTTAGTGTCCAAAGATGTGCAGGTTAGGTGGATTGGCCGTGCTAAATTGCCCCTTGGTGTAAGGGGGAGTTAGCAGGGTAAATGGGTGGGGTTACGGGGATAGGGCCTGGGTGGGAGTGTGGTTGGCGCAGACTCGATGGGCTGAATGGCCTCCTCCTGCACTGATCCTATGAAAAGAAGTTGCATTGTGCAGGATGCTCCCTCGCCTTGTGGTGCTGGAAAGACGAATTGTAATGGATTATTGCCACAACGACAGTTTGTTGAACTTGGAGATTTCAGTTGTGCAATTTTTGGCGTTGATTCGTTCCAAAGAAATACGGATTCCCATCACTGCACAGGAACACAAACAGAGGGAGGAATGGCCAATGGACTGAGGCGGTCTTTAATTCTCCAAATTCTTGCATAGACCGCTCCTCTGTGCAGTCCTGTTCCCCCAAAAGGATCGACTGCCAAAGGATTGGAGCTCGCTTGGGTGATTTGAATTGATTCGATTTGATTTATTATTGTCACATGTACTAGCATACAGTGAAAAGTATTTCCTGCACGGTGCACAGACAAAGCATACCGTTCATAGAGAAGGAAAGGAGAGAGTGCAGAATGTAGTGTTACAGTCATAGCTAGGGTGTAGAGAAAGATCAACTTAATGCGAGGTAGGTCCATTCAAAAGTCTGATGGCAGCAGGGAAGAAGCTGTTCTTGAGTCGGTTGGTGCGTGACCTGACTTTTGGATCTTTTTCCCGACAGAAGAAAGTGGAAGAGAGAATGTCCGGGGTGCGTGGGGTGCTTAATTATGCTGGCTGCTTTTCCCGAGGCAGCGGGAAGTGTAGACAGAGTCAATGGATGGGAGCCTAGTTTGCGTGATGGACTGGGCTACATTCACGACCTTTTGTAGTTTCTTGCGGTCTTGGGCAGAGCAGGAGCCCATACCAAGCTGTGATACAACCAGAAAGAATGCTTTCTGTGGCGCATCTGTATTTCCTTAGTCTTCTGAGAAAGTAGAGTTGCTGAGTTGTAAGAATGTCAGAACGGAAGGAAAAGGGGGTGCTGATTGGTTGGCAGGACCACTTTGATTGGGTCATCCACCAATGCCTCTACTTTCTCAGAAGACTAAGGAAATTTGGCATGTCCGCTACGACTCTCACCAGCGTTTACAGATGCACCATAGAAAGCATCCTTTCTGGTTGCATCACAGCTTGGTATGGGCTCCTGCTCTGCCAACACTGCAAGGAACTACAAAGGGTTGCGAACGAAGCCCAGTCAATCACGCAAACCAGAGAGTAGGCCAATCAGCCCCTTGATGAACATAGAATCATAGAATCCCTACAGTACAGAAGGAGGCCATTCGGTCCATTGAGTCTGCACTGACCATAATCCCACCTAGGCCCTATCCCCATAACTCCATGCATTTACCCTTGCTAGTCCTCCTGACACTAAGGGACAATTTAGCACGGCCAATCCACCTAACCTGCACATTTTTGGACTGTGGGAGGAAACCGGAGCACCCGGAGGAAACCCCACAGACACGGGAGAATGTGCAAACTCCACACAGACAGTGACTCAATCCGGGAACCCAACCCAGGTCCCTGGCACTGTGAGGCAGCAGTGCTAACCACTGTGCCAACTACAGCCCATGGCTCCCCCTCTCACCTGTGTCTCTCTCTCTCACATGTCCTCTCTCACCTGTCCCTCCCTCTTTTTCGGGCCTCTCTCTCGCCTGCCTCCCTATCTCGTGTGCCCCCTCTCGCCTACCACCCTCTCCCTCGTGTCCTCTCTCGCCTACCTCCCTCTCTTGTGCCCACCCCCCTCTCGCCTAGTCCAAAGATGTGCGGGTTAGGTTGATTGGCCAGGTTGGAAGTTGCCCCTTGGAGTCCTGGGATGCGTAGGTTGGAGGGATTAGTGGGTAGATATGTGGGGATGGGGCCTGGGTGGGATTGTGGTCGGTGCGGACTCGATGGGCCGAATGGCCTCCTTCTGCACTGTAGGGTTTCTATGATTTCTATCTCCCTCTTTCTGCCCTTTGCTCGCCCTACATGGCTATTTCCCAGAGTGAATATGGATGCAGGACTGTTGGCATGTTTATGTTTATCTATTCTCTATTCTCTCTCCACAGATACTGTCAGACCTGCTGAGATTTTCCAGCATTTTCCGTTTTTGTCACGGCTGATCTCTTACCTCTTCAACTCCACGTTCCTGGTCCCCATCCACAAATCCCTTGAAACCCCCATTAGTGCCCCAAAGCAAAAATCTCGGGCTTGAATATCCTGAAATGACCGATGGTCCACACAGCCCTCCGGGGTGAAGGGTTCCAAAGATTCGCAACCCTCTCAGGTGAAGAAATTTCTCCTCATCTCAATCCAAAATGGCCGACTCCTTCCCCTGTTGTCCCCCAGTTCCCAGCCATCAAAAACGGCTTTGCAGCATCTGTCCCGTCAAGCCATCTAAGAACTTTGGGACATTTTCAAAGACCTTTTGTCCTTCTAAACACCAGATAAAGTGTGGTCAATCTGATCAACTTCACCTTGTTCAGCAACAAAATGAGGCCTAACTAAGGCTCTGTACAGCTGCAGCATGACCTGTCATATAGAAGGGTACTTTTTTTATCCATTTGTGGGACATAGGCGTCGCTGGCTGGGCCAGCATTTATTGCCCATCCCTAATTGCCCAGGGGCAGTTGAGAGTCAACCACATTGCTGTGGTTCTGGAGTCACATGTAGGCCAGACCGAGTAAGGACGGCAGATTTCCTTCCCTAAAGGGACATTAGTGAACCAGATGGGTTTTTCCGACTATGATTTCATGGTCGTCAGTAGATTCTTAATTCCAGATATTCTGTTATTGAATTCAAATTCCACCATCTGCCGTGGCGGGATTCGAACCCGGGTCCCCCAGAACATTAGCTGAGTTTCTGGATTAATAGTCTCGCAGCAATACCAATGGGCCATCGCCTCCCCTTAAGGTGTCATAGGGTCATAGAGGTTTACAGCATGGAAATAGGTCCTTCGGCCCAACTTTCCCATGCTGCCCAGTTGTTACCATTAAGCTAGTCCCAATTGCCCATATTTGGCCCATATCCCTCTATACCCATCGTACCCATGTAACTGTCTAAATGCTTTTTAAAAGACAAAATTGTACCCGCCTCTACTACTGCCTCTGGCAGCTCATTCCACACACCTTCTGAGCGAAAACATTGCCCCTCTGGACCCTTTTGTATCTCTCCCCTCTCACCTTCAACCTATGCCCTCTAGTTTTAGACTCCCCTACCTTTGGGAAAAGATATTGACTATCTACCTTGTCTATGCCCCTCATTATTTTATAGATCACTCTAAGATCACCCCTAAGCTTCCTACGCTCCAGGGAAAAATAGTCCCAGTCTATCCAGCCTCTCCTTATAACTCAAACCATCAAGTCCCAATAGCATCCTAGTAAACCCTTTCTGCACTCTTTCTAGTTTAATTATATCTTTCTATAATAGGATGACCAGAACTGTGCACAGTATTCTAAGTGTGGCCTTACCAATGTCTTGTACAACTTCAACAAGACGTCCCAACTCTTGTATTCAGTGTTCTGACCAATGAAACTAAGCATGCCGAATGCCTTCTTCACCACTCTGTCCACTTGTGACTCCACTTTGAAGGAGCTATGAACATGTACCCCTAGATCTCTTTGTTCTGTAACTCTCCCCAACGCCCTACCATTAACTGAGTAAGTCCTGCCCTGGTTCAATCCACCAAAACCAGCTGTCCTGATATCGGCTCATGTGTCTTGGTGTCAGATTTTGTTTTACAATGCGCCTCAAAATGCTGTGGGAACCATTTCATTACCTCAATTGCGTTGTACAAATTGTTACTGCTGTCAGCTGTGGCCACTAAGCACTGTGGGGGACTTCCGAAATTTTTCTCGGTAAAGAACAGGTTAGTCTTTTCACTTCCCACTGATTTGTTATTATTATTATGAGTTATTATTGTCACATGGATTGAGATACAGTGAAAAGTATCGTTTCTTGCGCGCTACACAGATACCGTTCATAGAGTACATAGGGGAGAAGGAAAGGAGAGGGTGCAGAATGTAGTGTTACAGTCACAGGTAGGGTGTCGAGAAAGATCAACTTAATATATAATAGGTCCATTCAGAAGTCTGATGGCAGCAGGGAAGAAACTGTTCTTGAGTCGATTGATATATATTAGGATACAGTGAAAAGTATTGTTTCTTGCGCGCTATACAGACAAAGCATACCGTTCATAGAGTACCTAGGGAAGGAGCAAAGGAGAGGGTGCAGAATGTAGTGTTACAGTCACAGCTAGGGTGTAGAGAAAGATCAAGTTAATATATGCAGGCTTGGAGGGACAAAGGTTCTGTTCCTGTGCTGTAATTTTCTTTGTTCTATATGGTCGGTCCATTCAAAAGTCTGACGGCAGCAGACTGTTCTTGAGTCGGGTTGGCACGTGACCTCAGACTTTTGTACCTTTTTACCCCGACAGAAGAAGGTGGCTGAGAGTGGGTGGGATTTTGTGACCTCGCTCGAGCGAGACCGGAATTTCCCGCCCGAGGTCAAGGGTCATTTCCGTTGTCCGCCCCTCGCCCGCTCGGATTCCGTGACGGGCGGTAGAATTCCGGCAAGTATTTAGGGGTAGGGGGGGGGGGTGTCCTTGATTATGCTGGCTGCTTCAGCGGGAAGTGTAGATGGAGTCGATGGATGGGAGGTTGGTTTGCGTGATGGATTCCCTCTTCCTGAGTGAGCAGGGTGGAATCTATACCTCCACCCCCCCGACCCTCTCACACCCCCTCCCCAACCAGTCTAATGCCATAGCACAACAGAAGCGGGCTGGGACCGACGCGGCACTTGCAATGAAACAATGTGGTGTGCAGTCAGTCTGTTCCCCATTTCTTTAAATTCCTTTTTAATTGCAGGTTCTGTATTTGCATAGGGAGATCTCACAGCTGTGTGTATACAGTACATAACGCTCCTAATAGTCCCGTCCTCAGACAATTAAGAGCTGTTGTTTAAGGCTCTCATTAACCAACACAACATCAATGAGTGTTCCACCTACTCTGTTTTCCAGGGGCTTCTTCTTGCAATTACGCCTAATTACAATTTAAACAGACAATGTCCATCTTACTCAGAGAGGGACTCACACACACACACACTCACGCTCACTCACACTCTCTCACGCCCACTCTCTCACGCTCACTCACACACACACTCTCTCGCACTCTCTCACACACTCTCGCACTCTCACATTCACTCACACTCACACACACACACGCACGCTCACTCTCTCATACACGCGCTCTCTCACATGCTTGCTCTCTCATGCGCTCGCTCTCTCACGTGCTCGCTCTCTCACGCGCTCGCTCTCTCACGCGCTTGCTCTCTCACGCGCTCGCTCTCTCACGCGCTCGCTCTCTCACGCGCTCGCTCTCTCACGCGCTCGCTCACTCACGCACCCGCTCTCTCACACGCCCGCTCTCTCACACGCCCGCTCTCTCACACGCCCGCTCTCTCACACGCCCGCTCTCTCACACGCCCGCTCTCTCACACGCCCGCTCTCACACGCCCGCTCTCACACGCCCGCTCTCTCACACACCCGCTCTGTCACACGCTCGCTCACTCACACGCCCGCTCTCTCACACGCCCGCTCTCTCACACGCCCGCTCTCTCACACGCCCGCTCTCTCACACGCCCGCTCTCTCACACGCCCGCTCTCTCACACGCCCGCTCTCTCACACGCTCGCTCTCACACGCTCGCTCTCTCACACGCTCGCTCACTCACACGCCCGCTCTCTCACACGCCCGCTCTCACACGCCCGCTCTCTCACACGCCCGCTCTCTCACACGCCCGCTCTCACACGCCCACTCTCTCACACGCCCGCTCTCTCACACGCCCGCTCTCTCACACGCCCGCTCTCTCACACGCCCGCTCTCTCACACGCCCGCTCTCACACGCCCGCTCTCTCACACGCCCGCTCTCTCACACGCCCGCTCTCTCACACGCCCGCTCTCTCACACGCCCGCTCTCTCACACGCCCGCTCTCTCACACGCCCGCTCTCTCACACGCCCGCTCTCTCACACGCTCGCTCTCTCACACGCTCGCTCTCTCACACGCTCACTCTCTCACACGCTCACTCTCTCACACACTCACTTTCTCACACACTCACTCTCTCACACACTCACTCGCTTACGCTCACTCTCTCACATGCTCACTCTCACATGCACACTCTCTCACATGCACAGTTTCACACACGCACACACAGGTATGTGTGTGCGCATGTGCGTGAGCGAGTGTGTGTGGAAAACAGGAAGGCTTCAGGAGAATGCAACTCAACCAGAGATCAGTACCTACAAGGAACTTCGGCCATCTTGAAAGCCAATCTCAGTAACGGTAACCACGACAACTATCATCGATTGTCAGAAAAACCCATCTGGTTCACTAACGTCCCTTTAGGGAAGGAAATCTGCCATCCTTACCCGGTCTGGCCTACATGTGACTCCAGACCCACAGCCATGTGGTTAACTCTGCAGGACTGAACATGAAGAAGAGACTTTAAACTTTTTGCTCGTCCCATAGTTGGAAAATCCCGCCTGAGGTCACGGACCTTTCCACGCTCTGCCCCTCGCCTATGATTCCCGTGATGGGGTTGTGGGTGGGGGGTGTGGGGGGCGGGGGGGGGTTGCTTGGAGGTGGGTCGACGGAATGTTCGAAGAGTTTTGTGGTCTCCTGCAGCCTGGTTTGTTGGTGGTTCGGTCCAGAACTTTGGACTGATGTAACATTCAGCACAACACAACGGGGGTGGGGCGGCACGGTAGCACAGTGGTTAGCACTGCTGCTTCACAGCATCAGGGACCCGGGTTCGATTCCCGGCTCGGGTCACTGTCTGTGCGGAGTTTGCACGTTCTCCCCCGTGTCTGCGTGGGTTTCCTCCGGATGCTCCGGTTTCCTCCCACAGTCTGAAAGACGTGCTGGTTAGGGTGCACTGACCCCAACAGGCGTCGGAGTGTGGCGACTCGGGGAATTTCACAGTAACTTCATTGCAGTGTTAATGTAAGCCTTACTCGTGACTAATAAATAAACTTTAACTTTACTTTAAGTTACTGTAAAACTACCCGAGTCGCTGGTTAGGGTGCATTGGCCGTGCTAAATTCTCCCTCAGTGTACCCGAACAGGCGCCGGACTGTGGCGACTAGGGGATTTTCACAGTAGCTTCATTACAGTGTTAATGTAAGCCTTTCTTGTGACTATTAAATAAACTACTTTACTGAAACCCTTTCTCTCTTTCACTCTCTCTCTCGTTCTCTCTCTCTCTCGTTCTCTCTCTCTCTCGTTCTCTCTCTCTCTCGTTCTCTCTCTCTCTCGTTCTCTCTCTCTCTCTCGTTCTCTCTCTCTCTCTCGTTCTCTCTCTCTCTCTCGTTCTCTCTCTCTCTCGTTCTCTCTCTCTCTCATTCTCTCTCTCTCTCGTTCTCTCTCTCTCTCGTTCTCTCTCTCTCTCTCGTTCTCTCTCTCTCTCTCTCTCGTTCTCTCTCTCTCGTTCTCTCTCTCTCGTTCTCTCTCTCTCTCTCTCTCATTCTCTCTCTCTCTCTCTCGTTCTCTCTCTCTCTCTCTCGTTCTCTCTCTCTCTCGTTCTCTCTCTCTTTCGTTCTCTCTCTCTCTCTCCCCCTCTCTCTTTCTCTCTCTCTCTCTCTCCCCCTCTCTCTGTCTCTCTCCCCCTCTCTCTCTCTCTCCCCCTCTCTCGTTCTCTCTCTCTCTCTCTCGTTCTCTCTCTCTCTCATTCTCTCTCTCTCATTCTCTCTCTCTCATTCTCTCTCTCTCATTCTCTCTCTCTCATTCTCTCTCTCTCATTCTCTCTCTCTCATTCTCTCTCTCTCTCGTTCTTTCTCTCGTTCTCTCTCTCACTCTCTCGCCCTCTCTCATTCTCTCTCTCTCGTTCTCTCTCTCTCTCGTTCTCTCTCTCTCATTCTCTCTCTCTCATTCTCTCTCTCTCTCTCGTTCGCTCTCTCACTCTCTCGTTCTCTCTCTCTCTCTCCCTCTCCCCCTCTCTCTTTCTCTCTCTCTTTCTCCAGAAATGCTTTCAGTGACACTGGGGGGAATTTACGTTGCCACTTTGAGCATTTTTCTTTGCCAAGTTATTCGGCAAATCACCCAATGGATGAGTGAATTCCGCTGGAATGGCGTCTAAATTAAATAGTGTATTTTTCCCCCCTTTGCCATTACAATAGGGGCTTAAATAAAAAGAATTGATTGCTTTTCACTGCTCGGCTGTCATTCCAGCTTCCACGAGCAATTCAATCAGGGAAGCGTTCCCATTTTAGTATCTTCACAACAGAACAGATGATAAATCACAATTTTGATGAACGACCTATCTTGCAGGAATCAGACGTCAAGCAGCCGCGTCGCTAACAGGAAACGGCAGCCCAGGAATGTCACCGCACCAACACAGCGTTAAAAACAATTTACTGCCCCTTTTAGCGCACGAGTCGCTCCCCTCCGCCCCCCCGCCAACAACAACTTCTGCCCCTTTGTCCCGAGGCCACGAGTGTCCCCAACAACGCCAGCGTTTGTTACCCAACCCTAATTGTCCCTTGAGAAGATGATGGCCAGCCGCCATTTTGAACCGCCGCTGCCCAAGTGGTGTAGGTACGCCCACAGTGCTGTTAGAGTTATAGAGTCTTAGAGGTTTACAGCATGGAAACAGGCCCTTCGGCCCAACTTGTCCATGCTGCCCTTTTTTTTTAACCACTAAGCTAGTCCCAATTAGAGTTATAGAGTCATAGAGGTTCACAGCATGGAAACAGGCCCTTCAGCCCAACTTGTCCATGCCGCCCAGTTTTTAACCACTAAGCTAGTCCCAATTCAAGTTATAGAGTGGTAGAGGTTTACAGCATGGAAACAGGCCCTTCGGCCCAACTTGTCCATGCCGCCCAGTTTTTAACCACTAAGCCAGTCGATAAGATGGGTGAACTACGTCAATGCCACTTTCCTACCCTACTCCATGATCCATGGGCGGCACAGTGGTTGGCACTGCTGCCTCACAGCGCCAGGGACCCGGCTTCGATTCCCGGCTTGGGTCACTGTCTGTGTGGAGTCTGCACATACTCCCTGTGTCTGCGTGGGTTTCCTCTGGGTGTTCCGGTTTCCTCCCATAGTCTAAAGATGTGCGGGTTAGGTGAATTGGCCACGATAAATTGCCCCATAGTGTCGGGGGGGCTAGCTAGGGTACATGCGTTCTGGACTCCCCCACCATTGGGAACATTCTTTCTGAATCTACCCCGTCTAATCCTATCCCTAATCCAGAGTGTGGCGACTCGGGGGTTTTCACGTAACTTCATTGCAGTGTTAATGTAAGCCGACTTGTGACTAATAAATAAACTTCTAAAGCTAACTGCATCTAGCAGAGCTGTGAGAGCTAACTTCTCACTCACTACCTATCTCTGACTGCAATCCAATGAGCTAAACTAAAACTTAGAAGCTTCCCGACCTTACAAGGCACCAGTTGCTACGCAATCACTGCTGCTTTATTTATTCTTCATGCTGTAGCCCTCTTGAAGCACAATAGGATCGCAGTTGGAATTGAGAGCAAATCCCACACAAACAAACACTTCTGTCCATCGAGAATCTAACGATAGGTTTTACCCTTCCAGGCACAGAAACACCAAATAAACCTGTTGGACTTTAACCTGATGTTGTGAGGCTACTCCCAGGGGCGGCACGGTAGCACAGTGGTTAGCACTGCTGCTTCACAGCTCCAGGGACCTGGGTTCGATTCCCGGCTTGGATCACTGTCTGTGCGGCGTTTGCACATCCTCCCCGTGTCTGCGTGGGTTTCCTCCGGGTGCTCCGGTTTCCTCCCACAGTCCAAAGATGTGCGGGTTAGGTTGATTGGCCATGCTAAAAATTGCCCTTAGTGTCCTGAGATGCGTAGGTTAGAGGGATTAGTGGGTAAATATGTAGGGATGTGGGGGTAGGGCCTGGGTGGGATTGTGGTCGGTGCAGACTCGATGGGCCGAATGGCCTCTTTCTGTACTGTAGGATTTCTATGATTACTTACCGTGCCTAACCCAAGTCCAATGCCGTCAACTCCACATCACCGTCTAATCCTGTTAGAATTTTACAAGTTTTATGGCCAGAATTGTACCATCCCGCCCCCCCCCCCCCCCCCATGGGAATCAGAGCAGGCGAGGGGCGGACAATGGAAAAACCCATTGACCTCGGGTGGGACATTAGGCTTTTGGGATGAGCGAGGCCCTAAAATTCCATCCCATTGAGGTCCCCTCTTCTGAACTCCAGTGAATACAATCCGAACCGACTTACTCTCTCCTCATGTGACAGACCTGCCATCCCAGGAATCAGCCTGGTTAACCTTGGCTGTACTCCCTCTATCCCTTCCTCAGATAAGGAGACCAAAACTGCACACAATACTCCAGGTGTGGCCTCACCAACGCCCAGTACAATTGCAGCAAAACATCCCTATCCCTGTACTCAAATCCTCTCGCTCTGAAGGCCAAACATACCCATTTGCCTTCTTTACTGCCTGCTGTACCTGCACGCTTACCTTCAGTGACTGATGCACGAGGACACCAAGGTCTTGCTGAGTATCCGCCTCTCTCAATTTACACCCATTCAAATGATAATCTGTCTTCCTATTATTGCTACCAAAGTGGATAACCTCATGTTCATTCACATTACACTGCATCAGCCATGCATGTGCCCACATACTCAGCCTGTCCAAATCACGCTGAAGGATCTCCGCATCCCCCTCACAGCTCACCCTCCGCCCCCCCCCCCCCCCCAACTTTGTATCATCTGCAAATTTGGAGGTATTATATTTCGTTCC
This sequence comes from Mustelus asterias, assembly GCF_964213995.1. Classification (NCBI taxonomy): domain Eukaryota; kingdom Metazoa; phylum Chordata; class Chondrichthyes; order Carcharhiniformes; family Triakidae; genus Mustelus; species Mustelus asterias. Next base: position 70,129 of record NW_027591254.1, read on the forward strand.
CTCATCCAAATGATTAATATCTAATCTGAACAGTTGGGGTCCCAGCACAGATCCCAGCATTAGAATCTTTGGGCGGCACGGTGGCACAGTGGGTTAGCACTGCTGCCTCACAGCGCCGGGGACCCAGGTTCGATTCTGGCCTCGGGTCACTGTCTGTGTGGAGTCTGCACGTTCTCCCCCCGTGTCTGCGTGGGCTTCCTCCGGGTGCTCCGGTTTCCTCCCGCACTCCAAAGATGTGCGGGTTAGGTGTATTGGCCATGATAAATTGCCCCTTAGTGTCAGGGTAAATATGTGGGGTTACGGGGATAGGACCTGGTTGGGATAGTTGTCGTGCAGGTTTGATGGGCCAAATGGCCTCCTTCTGTACTGTTGATTCTCCGAAACTCACTAGTCACTGCCTGCCAATCGGAGAAAGATCCATTTCTGCCAACTCTTTGCATCCAGTCTGCTAACCAGCTCTCTATCCATCCCAAGACATTACACGTGACCACATGCGTTCTAACTTCACACAGTAATCTGCTACGTGTTACCTTGTCAAAAGCCTTCTGAAAGTCTAAATAAACCACATCCATCGGTTCACCCTGGTCAACCCTCCTGCTTACATCCTCAAAAATGTCCAATAGATGAGCCAAGGTTGATGTCCCTTTTGTAAATCCACGCTGGCTCGGTCTGATTAGGCCGTCTTTACAGCCTGCCAACCTTCACAGAGAGCGGAGGCCCGCTCCACCCACCCTATCCCGCCACGGTAACGGGAGGGGGGGGGGGGGTCCACATACCTTTCACAGAGATGTTGGGCGGGGGGCCCTCGATCCTCAGGTTCCAAGGGGGATCCCCCAGGTTGGCGAAGTCCCTCATTCGCAGGTAGCTGATGGTCAGACGGATGATGGAAGCCTTGTCCAGTTGGCTGGTGATGGCCCCCGGTAATGGAAGCATCTTTGCCAACTCGTAAAACTCAAAATTCTCCTTGCCTCTCCGAAAGCGGGCAGCATTGCGGGATTTTTCCTTCCGGAGTGCCTGCAGACTGGAAGAGAAACAAGAAAAAAGATAATTCGGACCTTAGCTTTACACCCTCTCCTCATTCCCTGCTGTTTCAATACATCCCGGCGCCGGCGCACAAAGTAATTCTGGTTAAAGAGAAATTTGACTTAATGTTGGACAAGACCATCTCTCAGAGTGAACCTCCCTCTACACTGTCCCCCATCAAACACTCCCAGGACAGGTACAGCACGGGGTTAGATACAGAGTAAAGCTCCCTCTACACTGTCCCCCATCAAACACTCCCAGGACAGGTACAGCACGGGGTTAGGTACAGAGTAAAGCTCCCTCTACACTGTCCCCATCAAACACTCCCAGGACAGGTACAGCACGGGGTTAGATACAGAGTAAAGCTCCCTCTACACTGTCCCCCATCAAACACTCCCAGGACAGGTACAGCACGGGGTTAGATACAGAGTAAAGCTCCCTCTATACTGTCCCCATCAAACACTCCCAGGACAGGTACAACACGGGGTTAGATACAGAGTAAAGCTCCCTCTATACTGTCCCCATCAAACACTCCCAGGACAGGTACAGCACGGGGTTAGATACAGAGTAAAGCTCCCTCTATACTGTCCCCATCAAACACTCCCAGGACAGGTACAGCACGGGGTTAGATACAGAGTAAAGATCCCTCTGGACTGCCCCCATCAAACACTCCCAGGTCAGGTACAGCATGGGGTTAGATACAGAGTAAAGCTCCCTCTACACTGTCCCCCATCAAACACTCCCAGGACAGGTACAGCACGGGGTTAGGTACAGAGTAAAGCTCCCTCTACACTGTCCCCCATCAAACACTCCCAGGTCAGGTACAGCATGGGGTTAGATACAGAGTAAAGCTCCCTCTACACTGTCCCCCATCAAACACTCCCAGGACAGGTACAGCATGGGGTTAGATACAGAGTAAAGCTCCCTTTGGACTGCCCCCATCAAACACTCCCAGGTCAGGTATAGCATGGGGTTAGATACAGAGTAAAGCTCCCTCTACACTGTCCCCCATCAAACACTCCCAGGTCAGGTACAGCATGGGGTTAGATACAGAGTAAAGCTCCCTCTACACTGTCCCCCATCAAACACTCCCAGGACAGGTACAGCACGGGGTTAGATACAGAGTAAAGCTCCCTCTACACTGTCCCCCATCAAACACTCCCAGGACAGGTACAGCATGGGGTTAGATACAGAGTAAAGCTCCCTCTACACTGTCCCCCATCAAACACTCCCAGGACAGGTACAGCATGGGGTTAGATACAGAGTAAAGCTCCCTCTACACTGTCCCCCGTCAAACACTCCCAGGACAGGTACAGCACGGGGTTAGATACAGAGTAAAGCTCCCTCTACACTGTCCCCCATCAAACACTCCCAGGACAGGTACAGCATGGGGTTAGATACAGAGTAAAGCTCCCTCTACACTGTCCCCCATCAAACACTCCCAGGACAGGTACAGCACGGGGTTAGATACAGAGTAAAGCTCCCTCTACACTGTCCCCATCAAACACTCCCAGGACAGGTACAGCACGGGGTTAGATACAGAGTAAAGCTCCCTCGACACTGTCCCCCATTAGAGTGTGTGCCAACACCCAGTGGCTCAGCTCACAGCTGGTGCTGAGGAGAGTCACAGCGGAGGCTCCAGTATCCAGGGAGAAGGTACAAATCCATTCCTAATCACTCCGGGGAACATCTCCATTCCCTACGTGTAGTCCTGTGTGTGCAGCCATTTAAATTCTCTGTCTCGCTCCCACTCTGACATTGGGGTTTCACAGCTCTAGAGAAGCTTAAGGAACAGCAGCCCATCTTTAATTAGGGACTTTACCGATCCCCCCCTTCCGAAGCCCCCCACCACCCCCTAACTCAACAATGAGCTGAATAATTTCAGATCATAACCTCTGCCCCCAATTGGAAACATAGAAATAGAAGTAGGCCATTTGGCCCATCGAGCCTGCTCCGCCATTCATTTTGATCATGGCTGATCCTCGGATTCAATATCCTGATCCCCCCCTTCCCCCCATATCCTTTGATCCCTTTATCCCCAAGAGCTAGATCTAATTTCTTCTTGAAATCACACAACGTCTTGGCCTCAACGACTTTCTGTGGTGGTGAATTCCACACATTCACCACCCTCTGGGTGAAGAAATTTCTCCTCACCTCAGTTCTAAAAGGTTTACCCCTTATCCTCAAACTATAACCCCTAGTCCTGGACTCCCCCCACCATCGGGAACATTCTTTCTGAATCTACCCTGTCTAACCCTGTTAGAATTTTATAAGTTTCTATGAGATCCCCTCTCACTCTTCTAAACTCCAGTGAATATAATCCTAACCGACTTAGTCTCTCCTCATATGACAGACCTGCCATCCCAGGAATCAGCCTGGTAAACCTTCGCTGCGCTCCCTCTATAGCAAGGACATCTTTCCTCCGATAAGGACACCAAAACTGCACACAATACTCTAGGTGTGGCCTCACCAACGCCCTATACAATTGCAGCAAAACATCCCTATCCCTATACTCAAATCCTCTCGCTATGAAGACCAACATACCTTTTGCCTTCTTTATTGCCTGCTGTACCTGCGTGCTTACTTTCAGCGACTGATGCACGAGGACTCCAAGGTCTCGCTGAGTATCCGCCTCTCTCAATTTACACCCATTCAAAATCTGTCTTCCTATTATTGCTACCAAAGTGGATAACCTCACATTGATCCACATTAAACTGCATCAGCCATGCAGATGCCCACACACTCAGCCTGTCCAAATCACACTGAAGCAGTGGATTGGTCATGCTAACTTGCCCCTTAGTGTGTGTGTACTCCCAGGGTGTGCAACACTACCAGAGGGGTGGGGCCGGGGGGGGGGGGGGGGGAGGTATGGAGAGGCGGGGAATGGGGGGGGGGGAGAGAGGCAAGAATGGGGGGGAGAAAGGTGGGGAGGAAGCGGGGAGAGAGGCAGGGAGGAGGGATGGAGAGGTGCGGAGGAGGGGGAGGGGGAAGAGAGGCGGGGGAGGGGGAGAGGGGGAGGGGGACAAGGGGGAGGGGGACAAGGGGGAGGGGGCAGGGGGAAGGGGGACAAGGGGGATGGGGGCAAGGGGGAGGGGGGCAGGGGAGGGAGGAGGGGGGAGGGGGGAGAGGGGCAGGGGGAGAGGGGCAGGGGGGGAGGGGCAGGGGGGGAGGGGCAGGGGGAGGGGGGCAGGGGGAGAGGGGCAGGGGGGAGAGGGGCAGGGGGAGGGGGGCAGGGGGGAGAGGGGCAGGGGGAGGGGGGCAGGGGGGAGAGGGGCAGGGGGAGGGGGAGAGGGGCAGGAGGGAGGGGGAGAGGGGCAGGGGGAGGGGGGCAGGGGGAGGGGGGCAGGGGGAGGGGGGCAGGGGGAGGGGGGCAGGGGGGAGGGGGGCAGGGGGGAGGGGGGCAGGGGGGAGGGGGGCAGGGGGGAGGGGGGAGGGGGGCAGGGCCGAGGGGGGCAGGGTCGAGGAGGGCAGGGCCGAGGGGGGCAGGGCCGAGGGGGGCAGGGCAGAGGGGGGCAGGGCAGAGGGGGGCAGGGCAGAGGGGGGGAGGGCAGAGGGGGGGAGGGGGGCGGGGGGAGGGGGGCGGGGGGAGGAGGGGTAGGGGAGAGGGGCAGGGGGGCAGGGGGGAGGGGGGGCAGGGGGAGGGGGAGGGGGGCAGTGGGAGGGGGAGGGGGGCAGGAGGAGGGGGACGGGGGCAGGGGGAGGGAAGAGGGGGGAGGGAAGAGGGGGGAGGGGGGAGGGGGCAGGGGGGGAGAGGAGCAGGGGGCAGGGAGGAGAGGGGCGGGGGGAGGGGGGAGAGGGGCAGGAGGGAGGGGGGAGAGGGGTGGGGGAGGGAGGGGGGAGAGAGGCGAAGAGGGGGGGAGAGAGAGGTGGGGAGGGAGGGGGAGAGAGGCTGGGAGGGGGGGAGAGAAGCAGGGAGGGGGGAGAGAGGTGGGGAGGGGGAGAGAGGGGCTGGGGAGAGAGGGGCTGGGGGGAGGGTGAGAGGGGAGGGGGGAGAGGGGAGAGGGGCGAGGGGGAGAGGGTCGGGGGGGCGGGGGGGAGAGGGGCGGGGGGGAGGGGGGAGAGGGGCGGGGGGGAGGGGGGAGAGGGGCGGGGGGGAGGGGGGAGAGGGGCGGGGGGGAGGGGGGAGAGGGGCGGGGGGGAGGGGGGAGAGGGGCGGGGGGGAGGGGGGAGAGGGGCTGGGGGGGAGAGGGGCTGGGGGGAGAGGGGCTGGGGGGAGAGGGGCGGGGGGAGAGGGGCGGGGAAAGGTGGGGGTGGGGGAGGGAGAGAGGGACAGAGACGTGGGGGTGGGGGTAGGGGAAGGGGAGGGAGAGGTGGGGTTGGGGGAGGGGGTGGGGGAGGGAAACGTGGGGGTGGGGATGGGGGTAGGGGAGGGGGAGGGAGAGGTGGGTGTGGGGATGGTGGAGGGGAGGGAGAGGTCGGCTGGGGGTGGGGGTAGGGGAGGGGGAGGGAGAGGTGGGCTGGGGGTGGGGGTAGGGGAGGGGGAGGGGGAGGGAGAGGTGGGGTTGGGGGAGGGGGTGGGGGTGGGGAGAGGTGGGGTGGGGGTAGGGGAGGGGGAGGGAGAGGTGGGGTTGGGGGTGGGGGTGGGGAGAGGTGGGGTGGGGGTAGGGGAGGGGGAGGGAGAGGTGGGGTTGGGGGGTGGGGGTAGGGGAGGGGGCGGTAGGAGAGGGAAAAACTCACTTTAAGATGGAAGCCTTTGAGCTGGACACAAGCTGAGGAGGGATTCTCGATCTGAATTGTGGAAAGTTGGACAGATGCCAGGGAGGGACAGGAACCATTCCAATATTTACACAGCTGCAGGCAGCCAGAGAAATAATACCAAGTGGAATGTGTAAAGACAGCCGGCGGAAATCGCTACTCCCAGCGTCGCACACCAGGAGCAAACTGTACAAGGCAGCCCCAAAAACAAGCCCACATCGCTCTGTCTGACCTGCGGCACTCCCAGAGTGTGTGTGTGTGACACTCCCAGAGTGTGTGTGTGTGACACTCCCAGAGTGTGTGTGTGTGCGACACTCCCAGAGTGTGTGTGTGACACTCCCAGAGTGTGTGTGTGCGGCGCTCCCAGAGTGTGTGTGTGACACTCCCAGAGTGTGTGTGTGCGGCGCTCCCAGAGTGTGTGTGTGTGACACTCCCAGCGTGTGTGGGCGGCACTCCCAGAGTGTGTGTGTGACACTCCCAGAGTGTGTGTGTGCGACACTCCCAGAGTGAGTGTGCGGCACCCCCAGAGAGTGTGTGTGTGACATTCCCAGAGTGTGTGTGTGTGACACTCCCAGAGAGTGTGTGTGTGACACTCCCAGAGTGTGTGTGTGCGACACTCCCAGAGTGAGTGTGCGGCACCCCCAGAGTGTGTGTGTGTGACACTCCCAGAGAGTGTGTGTGCGACACTCCCAGAGTGTGTGTGTGCGACACTCCCAGAGTGTGTGTGTGACACTCCCAGAGTGTGTGTGTGTGACACTCCCAGAGTGTGTGTGACACTCCCAGAGTGTGTGTGTGTGACACTCCCAGAGTGTGTGTGTGTGACACTCCCAGAGTGTGTGTGTGTGACACTCCCAGAGTGTGTGTGTGACACTCCCAGAGTGTGTGTGTGTGACACTCCCAGAGTGTGTGTGACACTCCCAGAGTGTGTGTGTGTGACACTCCCAGAGTGTGTGTGTGTGTGTGACACTCCCAGAGTGTGTGTGTGTGACACTCCCAGAGTGTGTGTGACACTCCCAGAGTGTGTGTGTGTGACACTCCCAGAGTGTGTGTGTGACACGCCCAGAGTGTGTGTGTGTGACACGCCCAGAGTGTGTGTGTGTGACACTCCCAGAGTGTGTGTGTGTGCGACACTCCCAGAGTGTGTGTGTGACACTCCCAGAGTGTGTGTGTGTGACACTCCCAGAGTGTGTGTGTGTGACACTCCCAGAGTGTGTGTGTGACACTCACAGAGTGTGTGTGTGTGACACTCACAGAGTGTGTGTGTGTGACACTCCCAGAGTGTGTGTGACACTCCCAGAGTGTGTGTGTGTGACACTCCCAGAGTGTGTGTGTGTGACACTCCCAGAGTGTGTGTTTGTGACACTCCCAGAGTGTGTGTGACACTCCCAGAGTGTGTGTGTGTGACACTCCCAGAGTGTGTGTGTGTGACACTCCCAGAGTGTGTGTGTGACACTCCCAGAGTGTGTGTGTGACACTCCCAGAGTGTGTGTGTGTGACACTCCCAGAGTGTGTGTGACACTCCCAGAGTGTGTGTGTGACACTCCCAGAGTGTGTGTGTGTGACACTCCCAGAGTGTGTGTGTGTGACACTCCCAGAGTGTGTGTGACACTCCCAGAGTGTGTGTGTGTGACACTCCCGGAGTGTGTGTGTGTGACACTCCCAGAGTGTGTGTGTGTGACACTCCCAGAGTGTGTGTGTGTGACACTCCCACAGTGTGTGTGTGACACTCCCAGAGTGTGTGTGTGTGACACTCCCAGAGTGTGTGTGTGTGACACTCCCAGAGTGTGTGTGTGTGCGACACTCCCAGAGTGTGTGTGTGACACTCCCAGAGTGTGTGTGTGCGGCGCTCCCAGAGTGTGTGTGTGACACTCCCAGAGTGTGTGTGTGCGGCGCTCCCAGAGTGTGTGTGTGTGACACTCCCAGAGTGTGTGGGCGGCACTCCCAGAGTGTGTGTGTGACACTCCCAGAGTGTGTGTGTGCGACACTTCCAGAGTGAGTGTGCGGCACCCCCAGAGAGTGTGTGTGTGACATTCCCAGAGTGTGTGTGTGTGACACTCCCAGAGAGTGTGTGTGTGACACTCCCAGAGTGTGTGTGTGCGACACTCCCAGAGTGTGTGTGTGCGACACTCCCAGAGTGTGTGTGTGACACTCCCAGAGTTAGTGTGCGGCACCCCCAGAGTGTGTGTGTGTGACACTCCCAGAGAGTGTGTGTGTGACACTCCCAGAGAGTGTGTGTGCGACACTCCCCGAGTGTGTGTGTGCGACACTCCCAGAGTGTGTGTGTGACACTCCCAGAGTGTGTGTGCGACACTCCCAGAGTGAGTGTGCGGCACTCCCAGAGTGTGTGTGTGTGACACTCCCAGAGTGTGTGTGTGCGACACTCCCAGAGTGTGTGTGCGACACTCCCAGAGTGTGTGTGCGACACTCCCAGAGTGAGTGTGCGGCACTCCCAGAGTGTGTGTGTGTGACACTCCCAGAGTGTGTGTGTGTGACACTCCCAGAGTGTGTGTGTGTGACACTCCCAGAGTGTGTGTGTGACACTCCCAGAGTGTGTGTGTGTGACACTCCCAGAGTGTGTGTGTGACACTCCCAGAGTGTGTGTGTGACACTCCCAGAGTGTGTGTGTGACACTCCCAGAGTGTGTGTGTGACACTCCCAGAGTGTGTGTGTGTGACACTCCCAGAGTGTGTGTGTGTGACACTCCCAGAGTGTGTGTGTGTGACACTCCCAGAGTGTGTGTGTGACACTCACAGAGTGTGTGTGTGTGACACTCCCAGAGTGTGTGTGACACTCCCAGAGTGTGTGTGTGTGTGACACTCCGAGTGTGTGTGTGTGACACTCCCAGAGTGTGTGTGTGTGACACTCCCAGAGTGTGTGTGACACTCCCAGAGTGTGTGTGTGTGACACTCCCAGAGTGTGTGTGTGTGACACTCCCAGAGTGTGTGTGTGTGACACTCTCAGAGTGTGTGTGTGACACTCCCAGAGTGTGTGTGTGTGACACTCCCAGAGTGTGTGTGACACTCCCAGAGTGTGTGTGTGACACTCCCAGAGTGTGTGTGTGTGACACTCCCAGAGTGTGTGTGTGTGAGACACTCCCAGAGTGTGTGTGTGTGACACTCCCAGAGTGTGTGTGTGTGACACTCCCAGAGTGTGTGTGTGACACTCCCAGAGTGTGTGTGTGTGACACTCCCAGAGTGTGTGTGTGTGACACTCCCAGAGTGTGTGTGTGTGCGACACTCCCAGAGTGTGTGTGTGACACTCCCAGAGTGTGTGTGTGTGCGGCGCTCCCAGAGTGTGTGTGTGACACTCCCAGAGTGTGTGTGTGCGGCGCTCCCAGAGTGTGTGTGTGTGACACTCCCAGCGTGTGTGGGCGGCACTCCCAGAGTGTGTGTGTGACACTCGCAGAGTGTGTGTGTGCGACACTCCCAGAGTGAGTGTGCGGCACCCCCAGAGAGTGTGTGTGTGACATTCCCAGAGTGTGTGTGTGTGACACTCCCAGAGAGTATGTGTGTGACACTCCCAGAGTGTGTGTGTGCGACACTCCCAGAGTGAGTGTGCGGCACCCCCAGAGTGTGTGTGTGTGACACTCCCAGAGAGTGTGTGTGCGACACTCCCAGAGTGTGTGTGTGCGACACTCCCAGAGTGTGTGTGTGACACTCCCAGAGTGTGTGTGTGTGACACTCCCAGAGTGTGTGTGACACTCCCAGAGTGTGTGTGTGTGACACTCCCAGAGTGTGTGTGTGTGACACTCCCAGAGTGTGTGTGTGTGACACTCCCAGAGTGTGTGTGTGACACTCCCAGAGTGTGTGTGTGTGACACTCCCAGAGTGTGTGTGACACTCCCAGAGTGTGTGTGTGTGACACTCCCAGAGTGTGTGTGTGTGTGACACTCCCAGAGTGTGTGTGTGTGACACTCCCAGAGTGTGTGTGTGTGACACTCCCAGAGTGTGTGTGTGTGACACTCTCAGAGTGTGTGTGTGACACTCCCAGAGTGTGTGTGTGTGACACTCCCAGAGTGTGTGTGACACTCCCAGAGTGTGTGTGTGACACTCCCAGAGTGTGTGTGTGTGACACTCCTAGAGTGTGTGTGTGTGAGACACTCCCAGAGTGTGTGTGTGTGACACTCCCAGAGTGTGTGTGTGTGACACTCCCAGAGTGTGTGTGTGACACTCCCAGAGTGTGTGTGTGTGACACTCCCAGAGTGTGTGTGTGTGACACTCCCAGAGTGTGTGTGTGTGCGACACTCCCAGAGTGTGTGTGTGACACTCCCAGAGTGTGTGTGTGCGGCGCTCCCAGAGTGTGTGTGTGACACTCCCAGAGTGTGTGTGTGCGGCGCTCCCAGAGTGTGTGTGTGTGACACTCCCAGCGTGTGTGGGCGGCACTCCCAGAGTGTGTGTGTGACACTCCCAGAGTGTGTGTGTGCGACACTCCCAGAGTGAGTGTGCGGCACCCCCAGAGAGTGTGTGTGTGACATTCCCAGAGTGTGTGTGTGTGACACTCCCAGAGAGTGTGTGTGTGACACTCCCAGAGTGTGTGTGTGCGACACTCCCAGAGTGAGTGTGCCGCACCCCCAGAGTGTGTGTGTGTGACACTCCCAGAGAGTGTGTGTGCGACACTCCCAGAGTGTGTGTGTGCGACACTCCCAGAGTGTGTGTGTGACACTCCCAGAGTGTGTGTGTGTGACACTCCCAGAGTGTGTGTGACACTCCCAGAATGTGTGTGTGTGACACTCCCAGAGTGTGTGTGTGTGACACTCCCAGAGTGTGTGTGTGTGACACTCCCAGAGTGTGTGTGTGACACTCCCAGAGTGTGTGTGTGTGACACTCCCAGAGTGTGTGTGACACTCCCAGAGTGTGTGTGTGTGACACTCCCAGAGTGTGTGTGTGTGTGACACTCCCAGAGTGTGTGTGTGTGACACTCCCAGAGTGTGTGTGACACTCCCAGAGTGTGTGTGTGTGACACTCCCAGAGTGTGTGTGTGACACGCCCAGAGTGTGTGTGTGTGACACTCCCAGAGTGTGTGTGTGTGACACTCCCAGAGTGTGTGTGTGTGCGACACTCCCAGAGTGTGTGTGTGACACTCCCAGAGTGTGTGTGTGCGACACTCCCAGAGTGAGTGTGCGGCACCCCCAGAGTGTGTGTGTGTGACACTCCCAGAGAGTGTGTGTGCGACACTCCCAGAGTGTGTGTGTGCGACACTCCCAGAGTGTGTGTGTGACACTCCCAGAGTGTGTGTGTGTGACACTCCCAGAGTGTGTGTGACACTCCCAGAGTGTGTGTGTGTGACACTCCCAGAGTGTGTGTGTGTGACACTCCCAGAGTGTGTGTGTGTGACACTCCCAGAGTGTGTGTGTGACACTCCCAGAGTGTGTGTGTGTGACACTCCCAGAGTGTGTGTGACACTCCCAGAGTGTGTGTGTGTGACACTCCCAGAGTGTGTGTGTGTGTGACACTCCCAGAGTGTGTGTGTGTGACACTCCCAGAGTGTGTGTGACACTCCCAGAGTGTGTGTGTGTGACACTCCCAGAGTGTGTGTGTGACACGCCCAGAGTGTGTGTGTGTGACACGCCCAGAGTGTGTGTGTGTGACACTCCCAGAGTGTGTGTGTGTGCGACACTCCCAGAGTGTGTGTGTGACACTCCCAGAGTGTGTGTGTGTGACACTCCCAGAGTGTGTGTGTGTGACACTCCCAGAGTGTGTGTGTGACACTCACAGAGTGTGTGTGTGTGACACTCACAGAGTGTGTGTGTGTGACACTCCCAGAGTGTGTGTGACACTCCCAGAGTGTGTGTGTGTGACACTCCCAGAGTGTGTGTGTGTGACACTCCCAGAGTGTGTGTTTGTGACACTCCCAGAGTGTGTGTGACACTCCCAGAGTGTGTGTGTGTGACACTCCCAGAGTGTGTGTGTGTGACACTCCCAGAGTGTGTGTGTGACACTCCCAGAGTGTGTGTGTGACACTCCCAGAGTGTGTGTGTGTGACACTCCCAGAGTGTGTGTGACACTCCCAGAGTGTGTGTGTGACACTCCCAGAGTGTGTGTGTGTGACACTCCCAGAGTGTGTGTGTGTGACACTCCCAGAGTGTGTGTGACACTCCCAGAGTGTGTGTGTGTGACACTCCCGGAGTGTGTGTGTGTGACACTCCCAGAGTGTGTGTGTGTGACACTCCCAGAGTGTGTGTGTGTGACACTCCCACAGTGTGTGTGTGACACTCCCAGAGTGTGTGTGTGTGACACTCCCAGAGTGTGTGTGTGTTACACTCCCAGAGTGTGTGTGTGTGCGACACTCCCAGAGTGTGTGTGTGACACTCCCAGAGTGTGTGTGTGCGGCGCTCCCAGAGTGTGTGTGTGACACTCCCAGAGTGTGTGTGTGCGGCGCTCCCAGAGTGTGTGTGTGTGACACTCCCAGAGTGTGTGGGCGGCACTCCCAGAGTGTGTGTGTGACACTCCCAGAGTGTGTGTGTGCGACACTTCCAGAGTGAGTGTGCGGCACCCCCAGAGAGTGTGTGTGTGACATTCCCAGAGTGTGTGTGTGTGACACTCCCAGAGAGTGTGTGTGTGACACTCCCAGAGTGTGTGTGTGCGACACTCCCAGAGTGTGTGTGTGCGACACTCCCAGAGTGTGTGTGTGACACTCCCAGAGTTAGTGTGCGGCACCCCCAGAGTGTGTGTGTGTGACACTCCCAGAGAGTGTGTGTGTGACACTCCCAGAGAGTGTGTGTGCGACACTCCCCGAGTGTGTGTGTGCGACACTCCCAGAGTGTGTGTGTGACACTCCCAGAGTGTGTGTGCGACACGCCCAGAGTGAGTGTGCGGCACTCCCAGAGTGTGTGTGTGTGACACTCCCAGAGTGTGTGTGTGCGACACTCCCAGAGTGTGTGTGCGACACTCCCAGAGTGTGTGTGCGACACTCCCAGAGTGAGTGTGCGGCACTCCCAGAGTGTGTGTGTGTGACACTCCCAGAGTGTGTGTGTGTGACACTCCCAGAGTGTGTGTGTGTGACACTCCCAGAGTGTGTGTGTGACACTCCCAGAGTGTGTGTGTGTGACACTCCCAGAGTGTGTGTGTGACACTCCCAGAGTGTGTGTGTGACACTCCCAGAGTGTGTGTGTGACACTCCCAGAGTGTGTGTGTGACACTCCCAGAGTGTGTGTGTGTGACACTCCCAGAGTGTGTGTGTGTGACACTCCCAGAGTGTGTGTGTGTGACACTCCCAGAGTGTGTGTGTGACACTCACAGAGTGTGTGTGTGTGACACTCCCAGAGTGTGTGTGACACTCCCAGAGTGTGTGTGTGTGTGACACTCCGAGTGTGTGTGTGTGACACTCCCAGAGTGTGTGTGTGTGACACTCCCAGAGTGTGTGTGACACTCCCAGAGTGTGTGTGTGTGACACTCCCAGAGTGTGTGTGTGTGACACTCCCAGAGTGTGTGTGTGTGACACTCTCAGAGTGTGTGTGTGACACTCCCAGAGTGTGTGTGTGTGACACTCCCAGAGTGTGTGTGACACTCCCAGAGTGTGTGTGTGACACTCCCAGAGTGTGTGTGTGTGACACTCCCAGAGTGTGTGTGTGTGAGACACTCCCAGAGTGTGTGTGTGTGACACTCCCAGAGTGTGTGTGTGTGACACTCCCAGAGTGTGTGTGTGACACTCCCAGAGTGTGTGTGTGTGACACTCCCAGAGTGTGTGTGTGTGACACTCCCAGAGTGTGTGTGTGTGCGACACTCCCAGAGTGTGTGTGTGACACTCCCAGAGTGTGTGTGTGTGCGGCGCTCCCAGAGTGTGTGTGTGACACTCCCAGAGTGTGTGTGTGCGGCGCTCCCAGAGTGTGTGTGTGTGACACTCCCAGCGTGTGTGGGCGGCACTCCCAGAGTGTGTGTGTGACACTCGCAGAGTGTGTGTGTGCGACACTCCCAGAGTGAGTGTGCGGCACCCCCAGAGAGTGTGTGTGTGACATTCCCAGAGTGTGTGTGTGTGACACTCCCAGAGAGTATGTGTGTGACACTCCCAGAGTGTGTGTGTGCGACACTCCCAGAGTGAGTGTGCGGCACCCCCAGAGTGTGTGTGTGTGACACTCCCAGAGAGTGTGTGTGCGACACTCCCAGAGTGTGTGTGTGCGACACTCCCAGAGTGTGTGTGTGACACTCCCAGAGTGTGTGTGTGTGACACTCCCAGAGTGTGTGTGACACTCCCAGAGTGTGTGTGTGTGACACTCCCAGAGTGTGTGTGTGTGACACTCCCAGAGTGTGTGTGTGTGACACTCCCAGAGTGTGTGTGTGACACTCCCAGAGTGTGTGTGTGTGACACTCCCAGAGTGTGTGTGACACTCCCAGAGTGTGTGTGTGTGACACTCCCAGAGTGTGTGTGTGTGTGACACTCCCAGAGTGTGTGTGTGTGACACTCCCAGAGTGTGTGTGTGTGACACTCCCAGAGTGTGTGTGTGTGACACTCTCAGAGTGTGTGTGTGACACTCCCAGAGTGTGTGTGTGTGACACTCCCAGAGTGTGTGTGACACTCCCAGAGTGTGTGTGTGACACTCCCAGAGTGTGTGTGTGTGACACTCCTAGAGTGTGTGTGTGTGAGACACTCCACACTCCCAGAGTGTGTGTGTGTGCCACTCCCAGAGTGTGTGTGTGTGACACTCCCAGAGTGTGTGTGTGACACTCCCAGAGTGTGTGTGTGTGACACTCCCAGAGTGTGTGTGTGTGACACTCCCAGAGTGTGTGTGTGTGCGACACTCCCAGAGTGTGTGTGTGACACTCCCAGAGTGTGTGTGTGCGGCGCTCCCAGAGTGTGTGTGTGACACTCCCAGAGTGTGTGTGTGCGGCGCTCCCAGAGTGTGTGTGTGTGACACTCCCAGCGTGTGTGGGCGGCACTCCCAGAGTGTGTGTGTGACACTCCCAGAGTGTGTGTGTGCGACACTCCCAGAGTGAGTGTGCGGCACCCCCAGAGAGTGTGTGTGTGACATTCCCAGAGTGTGTGTGTGTGACACTCCCAGAGAGTGTGTGTGTGACACTCCCAGAGTGTGTGTGTGCGACACTCCCAGAGTGAGTGTGCGGCACCCCCAGAGTGTGTGTGTGTGACACTCCCAGAGAGTGTGTGTGCGACACTCCCAGAGTGTGTGTGTGTGACACTCCCAGAGTGTGTGTGTGTGACACTCCCAGAGTGTGTGTGTGACACTCCCAGAGTGTGTGTGTGTGACACTCCCAGAGTGTGTGTGTGTGACACTCCCAGAGTGTGTGTGTGTGACACTCCCAGAGTGTGTGTGTGACACTCCCAGAGTGTGTGTGTGTGACACTCCCAGAGTGTGTGTGGACACTCCCAGAGTGTGTGTGTGTGACACTCCCAGAGTGTGTGTGTGTGACACTCCCAGAGTGTGTGTGTGACACTCCCAGAGTGTGTGTGTGTGACACTCCCAGAGTGTGTGTGTGTGACACTCCCAGAGTGTGTGTGTGTGACACTCCCAGAGTGTGTGTGTGACACTCCCAGAGTGTGTGTGTGTGACACTCCCAGAGTGTGTGTGTGTGACACTCCCAGAGTGTGTGTGTGACACTCCCAGAGTTTGGGGACCCCCAGAGTTGTGTGACACTCCCAGAGTGTGTGTGTGTGACACTCCCAGAGTGTGTGTGTGACACTCCCAGAGTGTGTGTGTGTGACACTCCCAGAGTGTGTGTGTGTGACACTCCCAGAGTGTGTGTGACACTCCCAGAGTGTGTGTGTGTGACACTCCCAGAGTGTGTGTGTGTGACACTCCCAGAGTGTGTGTTTGTGACACTCCCAGAGTGTGTGTGACACTCCCAGAGTGTGTGTGTGTGACACTCCCAGAGTGTGTGTGTGTGACACTCCCAGAGTGTGTGTGTGACACTCCCAGAGTGTGTGTGTGACACTCCCAGAGTGTGTGTGTGTGACACTCCCAGAGTGTGTGTGACACTCCCAGAGTGTGTGTGTGACACTCCCAGAGTGTGTGTGTGTGACACTCCCAGAGTGTGTGTGTGTGACACTCCCAGAGTGTGTGTGACACTCCCAGAGTGTGTGTGTGTGACACTCCCGGAGTGTGTGTGTGTGACACTCCCAGAGTGTGTGTGTGTGACACTCCCAGAGTGTGTGTGTGTGACACTCCCACAGTGTGTGTGTGACACTCCCAGAGTGTGTGTGTGTGACACTCCCAGAGTGTGTGTGTGTGACACTCCCAGAGTGTGTGTGTGTGCGACACTCCCAGAGTGTGTGTGTGACACTCCCAGAGTGTGTGTGTGCGGCGCTCCCAGAGTGTGTGTGTGACACTCCCAGAGTGTGTGTGTGCGGCGCTCCCAGAGTGTGTGTGTGTGACACTCCCAGAGTGTGTGGGCGGCACTCCCAGAGTGTGTGTGTGACACTCCCAGAGTGTGTGTGTGCGACACTCCCAGAGTGTGTGTGTGCGACACTCCCAGAGTGTGTGTGTGCGACACTCCCAGAGAGTGTGTGTGTGACACTCCCAGAGTGTGTGTGTGCGACACTCCCAGAGTGTGTGTGTGCGACACTCCCAGAGTGTGTGCGACACTCCCAGAGTGTGTGTGACACTCCCAGAGTGTGTGTGTGACACTCCCAGAGTGTGTGTGTGTGACACTCCCAGTGTGTGTGTGTGACACTCCCAGAGTGTGTGTGTGTGACACTCCCAGAGTGTGTGTGTGTGACACTCCCAGAGTGTGTGTGTGTGACACTCCCAGAGTGTGTGTTTGTGACACTCCCAGAGTGTGTGTGACACTCCCAGAGTGTGTGTGTGTGACACTCCCAGAGTGTGTGTGTGTGACACTCCCAGAGTGTGTGTGTGACACTCCCAGAGTGTGTGTGACACTCCCAGAGTGTGTGTGTGTGACACTCCCAGAGTGTGTGTGACACTCCCAGAGTGTGTGTGTGACACTCCCAGAGTGTGTGTGTGTGACACTCCCAGAGTGTGTGTGTGTGACACTCCCAGAGTGTGTGTGACACTCCCAGAGTGTGTGTGTGTGACACTCCCGGAGTGTGTGTGTGTGACACTCCCAGAGTGTGTGTGTGTGACACTCCCAGAGTGTGTGTGTGTGACACTCCCACAGTGTGTGTGTGACACTCCCAGAGTGTGTGTGTGTGACACTCCCAGAGAGTGTGTGTGTGACACTCCCAGAGTGTGTGTGTGTGCGACACTCCCAGAGTGTGTGTGTGACACTCCCAGAGTGTGTGTGTGCGGCGCTCCCAGAGTGTGTGTGTGACACTCCCAGAGTGTGTGTGTGCGGCGCTCCCAGAGTGTGTGTGTGTGACACTCCCAGAGTGTGTGGGCGGCACTCCCAGAGTGTGTGTGTGACACTCCCAGAGTGTGTGTGTGCGACACTCCCAGAGTGAGTGTGCGGCACCCCCAGAGAGTGTGTGTGTGACATTCCCAGAGTGTGTGTGTGTGACACTCCCAGAGAGTGTGTGTGTGACACTCCCAGAGTGTGTGTGTGCGACACTCCCAGAGTGTGTGTGTGCGACACTCCCAGAGTGTGTGTGTGACACTCCCAGAGTTAGTGTGCGGCACCCCCAGAGTGTGTGTGTGTGACACTCCCAGAGAGTGTGTGTGTGACACTCCCAGAGAGTGTGTGTGCGACACTCCCCGAGTGTGTGTGTGCGACACTCCCAGAGTGTGTGTGTGACACTCCCAGAGTGTGTGTGCGACACTCCCAGAGTGAGTGTGCGGCACTCCCAGAGTGTGTGTGTGTGACACTCCCAGAGTGTGTGTGTGCGACACTCCCAGAGTGTGTGTGCGACACTCCCAGAGTGTGTGTGCGAGACTCCCAGAGTGAGTGTGCGGCACTCCCAGAGTGTGTGTGTGTGACACTCCCAGAGTGTGTGTGTGTGACACTCCCAGAGTGTGTGTGTGTGACACTCCCAGAGTGTGTGTGTGACACTCCCAGAGTGTGTGTGTGTGACACTCCCAGAGTGTGTGTGTGACACTCCCAGAGTGTGTGTGTGACACTCCCAGAGTGTGTGTGTGACACTCCCAGAGTGTGTGTGTGACACTCCCAGAGTGTGTGTGTGTGACACTCCCAGAGTGTGTGTGTGTGACACTCCCAGAGTGTGTGTGTGTGACACTCCCAGAGTGTGTGTGTGACACTCACAGAGTGTGTGTGTGTGACACTCCCAGAGTGTGTGTGTGTGACACTCCCAGAGTGTGTGTGTGTGTGACACTCCGAGTGTGTGTGTGTGACACTCCCAGAGTGTGTGTGTGTGACACTCCCAGAGTGTGTGTGACACTCCCAGAGTGTGTGTGTGTGACACTCCCAGAGTGTGTGTGTGTGACACTCCCAGAGTGTGTGTGTGTGACACTCTCAGAGTGTGTGTGTGACACTCCCAGAGTGTGTGTGTGTGACACTCCCAGAGTGTGTGTGACACTCCCAGAGTGTGTGTGTGACACTCCCAGAGTGTGTGTGTGTGACACTCCCAGAGTGTGTGTGTGTGAGACACTCCCAGAGTGTGTGTGTGTGACACTCCCAGAGTGTGTGTGTGTGACACTCCCAGAGTTTGTGTGTGACACTCCCAGAGTGTGTGTGTGTGACACTCCCAGAGTGTGTGTGTGTGACACTCCCAGAGTGTGTGTGTGTGCGACACTCCCAGAGTGTGTGTGTGACACTCCCAGAGTGTGTGTGTGACACTCCCAGAGTGTGTGTGTGACACTCCCAGAGTGTGTGTGTGCGGCGCTCCCAGAGTGTGTGTGTGTGACACTCCCAGCGTGTGTGGGCGGCACTCCCAGAGTGTGTGTGTGACACTCGCAGAGTGTGTGTGTGCGACACTCCCAGAGTGAGTGTGCGGCACCCCCAGAGAGTGTGTGTGTGACATTCCCAGAGTGTGTGTGTGTGACACTCCCAGAGAGTGTGTGTGTGACACTCCCAGAGTGTGTGTGTGCGACACTCCCAGAGTGAGTGTGCGGCACCCCCAGAGTGTGTGTGTGTGACACTCCCAGAGAGTGTGTGTGCGACACTCCCAGAGTGTGTGTGTGCGACACACCCAGAGTGTGTGTGTGACACTCCCAGAGTGTGTGTGTGTGACACTCCCAGAGTGTGTGTGACACTCCCAGAGTGTGTGTGTGTGACACTCCCAGAGTGTGTGTGTGTGACACTCCCAGAGTGTGTGTGTGTGACACTCCCAGAGTGTGTGTGTGACACTCCCAGAGTGTGTGTGTGTGACACTCCCAGAGTGTGTGTGACACTCCCAGAGTGTGTGTGTGTGACACTCCCAGAGTGTGTGTGTGTGTGACACTCCCAGAGTGTGTGTGTGTGACACTCCCAGAGTGTGTGTGTGTGACACTCCCAGAGTGTGTGTGTGTGACACTCTCAGAGTGTGTGTGTGACACTCCCAGAGTGTGTGTGTGTGACACTCCCAGAGTGTGTGTGACACTCCCAGAGTGTGTGTGTGACACTCCCAGAGTGTGTGTGTGTGACACTCCCAGAGTGTGTGTGTGTGAGACACTCCCAGAGTGTGTGTGTGTGACACTCCCAGAGTGTGTGTGTGTGACACTCCCAGAGTGTGTGTGTGACACTCCCAGAGTGTGTGTGTGTGACACTCCCAGAGTGTGTGTGTGTGACACTCCCAGAGTGTGTGTGTGTGCGACACTCCCAGAGTGTGTGTGTGACACTCCCAGAGTGTGTGTGTGCGGCGCTCCCAGAGTGTGTGTGTGACACTCCCAGAGTGTGTGTGTGCGGCGCTCCCAGAGTGTGTGTGTGTGACACTCCCAGCGTGTGTGGGCGGCACTCCCAGAGTGTGTGTGTGACACTCCCAGAGTGTGTGTGTGCGACACTCCCAGAGTGAGTGTGCGGCACCCCCAGAGAGTGTGTGTGTGACATTCCCAGAGTGTGTGTGTGTGACACTCCCAGAGAGTGTGTGTGTGACACTCCCAGAGTGTGTGTGTGCGACACTCCCAGAGTGAGTGTGCGGCACCCCCAGAGTGTGTGTGTGTGACACTCCCAGAGAGTGTGTGTGCGACACTCCCAGAGTGTGTGTGTGCGACACTCCCAGAGTGTGTGTGTGACACTCCCAGAGTGTGTGTGTGTGACACTCCCAGAGTGTGTGTGACACTCCCAGAGTGTGTGTGTGTGACACTCCCAGAGTGTGTGTGTGTGACACTCCCAGAGTGTGTGTGTGTGACACTCCCAGAGTGTGTGTGTGACACTCCCAGAGTGTGTGTGTGTGACACTCCCAGAGTGTGTGTGACACTCCCAGAGTGTGTGTGTGTGACACTCCCAGAGTGTGTGTGTGTGTGACACTCCCAGAGTGTGTGTGTGTGACACTCCCAGAGTGTGTGTGACACTCCCAGAGTGTGTGTGTGTGACACTCCCAGAGTGTGTGTGTGACACGCCCAGAGTGTGTGTGTGTGACACTCCCAGAGTGTGTGACACTCCCAGAGTGTGTGTGTGTGACACTCCCAGAGTGTGTGTGTGTGCGACACTCCCAGAGTGTGTGTGTGACACTCCCAGAGTGTGTGTGTGTGACACTCCCAGAGTGTGTGTGTGTGACACTCCCAGAGTGTGTGTGTGACACTCACAGAGTGTGTGTGTGTGACACTCACAGAGTGTGTGTGTGTGACACTCCCAGAGTGTGTGTGACACTCCCAGAGTGTGTGTGTGTGACACTCCCAGAGTGTGTGTGTGACACTCCCAGAGTGTGTGTTTGTGACACTCCCAGAGTGTGTGTGACACTCCCAGAGTGTGTGTGTGTGACACTCCCAGAGTGTGTGTGTGTGACACTCCCAGAGTGTGTGTGTGACACTCCCAGAGTGTGTGTGTGACACTCCCAGAGTGTGTGTGTGTGACACTCCCAGAGTGTGTGTGACACTCCCAGAGTGTGTGTGTGACACTCCCAGAGTGTGTGTGTGTGACACTCCCAGAGTGTGTGTGTGTGACACTCCCAGAGTGTGTGTGACACTCCCAGAGTGTGTGTGTGTGACACTCCCGGAGTGTGTGTGTGTGACACTCCCAGAGTGTGTGTGTGTGACACTCCCAGAGTGTGTGTGTGTGACACTCCCACAGTGTGTGTGTGACACTCCCAGAGTGTGTGTGTGTGACACTCCCAGAGTGTGTGTGTGTGACACTCCCAGAGTGTGTGTGTGTGCGACACTCCCAGAGTGTGTGTGTGACACTCCCAGAGTGTGTGTGTGCGGCGCTCCCAGAGTGTGTGTGTGACACCCCCAGAGTGTGTGTGTGCGGCGCTCCCAGAGTGTGTGTGTGTGACACTCCCAGAGTGTGTGGGCGGCACTCCCAGAGTGTGTGTGTGACACTCCCAGAGTGTGTGTGTGCGACACTCCCAGAGTGAGTGTGCGGCACCCCCAGAGAGTGTGTGTGTGACATTCCCAGAGTGTTTATGTGTGTGACACTCCCAGAGAGTGTGTGTGTGACACTCCCAGAGTGTGTGTGTGCGACACTCCCAGAGTGTGTGTGTGCGACACTCCCAGAGTGTGTGTGTGACACTCCCAGAGTTAGTGTGCGGCACCCCCAGAGTGTGTGTGTGTGACACTCCCAGAGAGTGTGTGTGTGACACTCCCAGAGAGTGTGTGTGCGACACTCCCCGAGTGTGTGTGTGCGACACTCCCAGAGTGTGTGTGTGACACTCCCAGAGTGTGTGTGCGACACTCCCAGAGTGAGTGTGCGGCACTCCCAGAGTGTGTGTGTGTGACACTCCCAGAGTGTGTGTGTGCGACACTCCCAGAGTGTGTGTGCGACACTCCCAGAGTGTGTGTGCGACACTCCCAGAGTGAGTGTGCGGCACTCCCAGAGTGTGTGTGTGTGACACTCCCAGAGTGTGTGTGTGTGACACTCCCAGAGTGTGTGTGTGTGACACTCCCAGAGTGTGTGTGTGTGACATTCCCAGAGTGTGTGTGTGTGACACTCCCAGAGAGTGTGTGTGTGACACTCCCAGAGTGTGTGTGTGACACTCCCAGAGTGTGTGTGTGACACTCCCAGAGTGTGTGTGCGACACTCCCAGAGTGTGTGTGTGTGCGACACTCCCAGAGTGTGTGTGTGTGACACTCCCAGAGTGTGTGTGTGCGGCGCTCCCAGAGTGTGTGTGTGACACTCCCAGAGTGTGTGTGTGACACTCCCAGAGTGTGTGTGCGACACTCCCAGAGTGTGTGTGTGTGCGACACTCCCAGAGTGTGTGTGTGTGACACTCCCAGAGTGTGTGTGTGCGGCGCTCCCAGAATGTGTGTGTGACACTCCCAGAGTGTGTGTGTGCGACACTCCCAGAGTGAGTGTGCGGCACCCCCACAGTGTGTGTGTGCGGCACTCCCAGAGTGTGTGTGCAGCACTCCCAGAGTGTGTGTGCGACACTCCCAGAGTGAGTGTGCGGCACCCCCAGAGTGTGTGTGTGACACTCCCAGAGTGTGTGTGTGCGACACTCCCAGAGTGTGTGTGTGCGACACTCCCAGAGTGTGTGTGCGACACTCCCAGAGTGTGTGTGCGGCACTCCCAGAGTGTGTGTGTGTGCGACACTGCCAGAGTGAGTGTGCGGCACTCCCAGAGTGTGTGTGCGGCACTCCCAGTGTGTGTGTGTGTGACACTCCCAGAGTGTGTGTGCGACACTCCCAGAGTGTGTGTGCGACACTCCCAGAGTGAGTGTGCGGCACTCCCAGAGTGTGTGTGCGGCACTCCCAGTGTGTGTGTGTGTGACACTCCCAGAGTGAGTGTGCGGCACTCCCAGAGTATGTGTGCGGCACTCCCAGTGTGTGTGTGTGTGACACTCCCAGAGTGTGTGTGCGGCACTCCCAGTGTGTGTCTGTGTGACACTCCCAGAGTGTGTGTGTGCGACGCTCCCAGAGTGTGTGTGTGCGACACTGCCAGAGTGAGTGTGCGGCACTCCCAGAGTGTGTGTGCGGCACTCCCAGTGTGTGTGTGTGTGACACTCCCAGAGTGTGTATGTGCGACGCCCCCAGAGTGTGTGTGTGCGACACTGCCAGAGTGAGTGTGCGGCACTCCCAGAGTGTGTGTGCGGCACTCCCAGTGTGTGTGTGTGTGACACTCCCAGAGTGTGTGTGCGACACTCCCAGAGTGTGTGTGCGACACTCCCAGAGTGAGTGTGCGGCACTCCCAGAGTGTGTGTGCGGCACTCCCAGTGTGTGTGTGTGTGACACTCCCAGAGTGAGTGTGCGGCACTCCCAGAGTGTGTGTGCGGCGCTCCCAGTGTGTGTGTGTGTGACACTCCCAGAGTGTGTGTGCGGCACTCCCAGTGTGTGTGTGTGCGGCACTCCCAGAGTGTGTGTGCGGCACTCCCAGAGTGTGTGTGCGGCACTCCCAGAGTGTGTGTGTGCGACACTCCCAGAGTGAGTGTGCGGCACTCCCAGAGTGTGTGTGCGGCACTCCCAGTGTGTGTGTGTGTGACACTCCCAGAGTGAGTGTGCGGCACTCCCAGAGTGTGTGTGCGGCACTCCCAAAGTGTGTGTGTGTGCGACACTCCCAGAGTGTGTGTGCGGCACTCCCAGTGTGTGTGTGTGTGACACTCCCAGAGTGTGTGTGTGTGACACTCCCAGAGTGTGTGTGTGTGACACTCCCAGAGTGTGTGTGTGTGACACTCCCAGAGTGTGTGTGTGTGACACTCCCAGAGTGTGTGTGTGACACTCCCAGAGTGTGTGTGTGTGACACTCCCAGAGTGTGTGTGTGTGACACTCCCAGAGTGTGTGTGTGTGACACTCCCAGAGTGTGTGTGTGTGACACTCCCAGAGTGTGTGTGTGACACTCCCAGAGTGTGTGTGTGTGACACTCCCAGTGTGTGTGTGTGACACTCCCAGAGTGTGTGTGTGTGACACTCCCAGAGTGTGTGTGTGTGACACTCCCAGAGTGTGTGTGTGTGACACTCCCAGAGAGTGTGTGTGTGACACTCCCAGAGTGTGTGTGTGTGACACTCCCAGAGTGTGTGTGTGACACTCCCAGAGTGTGTGTGTGTGACACTCCCAGAGTGTGTGTGTGTGACACTCCCAGAGTGTGTGTGTGACAGTCCCAGAGTGTGTGTGTGTGACACTCCCAGAGTGTGTGTGTGTGACACTCCCAGAGTGTGTGTGTGTGACACTCCCAAAGTGTGTGTGTGTGCGACACTCCCAGAGTGTGTGTGCGGCACTCCCAAAGTGTGTGTGTGTGCGACACTCCCAGAGTGTGTGTGCGGCACTCCCAGTGTGTGTGTGTGACACTCCCAGAGTGTGTGTGTGCGGCACTCCCAGAGTGTGTGTGTGTGACACTCCCAGAGTGTGTGTGTGTGACACTCCCAGAGTGTGTGTGTGCGGCACTCCCAGAGTGTGTGTGTGCGGCACTCCCAGAGTGTGTGTGCGACACTCCCAGAGTGTGTGTGTGTGACACTCCCAGAGTGTGTGTGCGACACTCCCAGAGTGTGTGTGTGACACTTCCAGAGTGTGTGTGTGACACTCCCAGAGTGTGTGTGTGTGACACTCCCAGAGTGTGTGTGTGCGGCACTCCCAGAGTGTGTGTGTGACACTCCCAGAGTGTGTGTGTGTGACACTCCCAGAGTGTGTGTGTGTGACACTCCCAGAGTGTGTGTGTGACACTCCCAGAGTGTGTGTGTGTGACACTCCCAGAGTGTGTGTGTGTGACACTCCCAGAGTGAGTGTGACACTCCCAGAGTGTGTGTGTGTGACACTCCCAGAGTGTGTGTGTGTGACACTCCCAGAGTGTGTGTGTGTGACACTCCCAGAGTGTGTGTGTGACACTCCCAGAGTGTGTGTGTGTGACACTCCCAGAGTGTGTGTGTGTGACACTCCCAGAGTGTGTGTGTGCGACACTCCCAGAGTGTGTGTGTGACACTCCCAGCGTGTGTGTGTGTGACACTCCCAGAGTGTGTGTGTGACACTCCCAGAGTGTGTGTGTGTGACACTCCCAGCGTGTGTGTGTGTGACACTCCCAGAGTGTGTGTGTGCGGCACTCCCAGAGTGTGTGTGTGACACTCCCAGAGTGTGTGTGTGTGACACTCCCAGCGTGTGTGTGTGCGACACTCCCAGAGTGTGTGTGTGACACTCCCAGAGTGTGTGTGTGTGACACTCCCAGCGTGTGTGTGTGTGACACTCCCAGAGTGTGTGTGTGTGACACTCCCAGCGTGTGTGTGTGTGACACTCCCAGAGTGTGTGTGTGACACTCCCAGCGTGTGTGTGTGCGACACTCCCAGAGTGTGTGTGTGTGACACTCCCAGTGTGTGTGTGTGTGACACTCCCAGAGTGTGTGTGTGTGACACTCCCAGTGTGTGTGTGTGACACTCCCAGAGTGTGTGTGTGCGGCGCTCCCAGAGTGTGTGTGTGTGACACTCCCAGAGTGTGTGTGCGGCACTCCCAGAGTGTGTGTGTGTGACACTCCCAAAGTGTGTGTGTGTGCGACACTCCCAGAGTGTGTGTGTGCGGCACTCCCAAAGTGTGTGTGTGTGCGACACTCCCAGAGTGTGTGTGCGGCACTCCCAGTGTGTGTGTGTGTGACACTCCCACAGTGTGTGTGTGTGACACTCCCAGAGTGTGTGTGTGCGGCACTCCCAGAGTGTGTGTGTGACACTCCCAGAGTGTGTGTGTGTGACACTCCCAGAGTGTGTGTGTGCGGCACTCCCAGAGTGTGTGTGTGACACTCCCAGAGTGTGTGTGTGTGACACTCCCAGAGTGTGTGTGTGACACTCCCAGAGTGTGTGTGTGACACTCCCAGAGTGTGTGTGTGTGACACTCCCAGAGTGTGTGTGTGTGACACTCCCAGAGTATGTGTGTGTGACACTCCCAGAGTGTGTGTGTGCGGCGCTCCCAGAGTGTGTGTGTGTGACACTCCCAGAGTGTGTGTGTGTGTGACACTCCCAGAGTGTGTGTGTGTGACACTCCCAGAGTGTGTGTGTGTGACACTCCCAGAGTGTGTGTGTGTGACACTCCCAGAGTGTGAGTGTGACACTCCCAGAGTGTGTGTGTGACACTCCCAGAGTGTGTGTGTGTGACACTCCCAGAGTGTGTGTGTGTGACACTCCCAGAGTGTGTGTGTGTGACACTCCCAGAGTGTGTGTGTGTGACACTCCCAGAGTGTGTGTGACACTCCCAGAGTGTGTGTGTGTGACACGCCCAGAGTGTGTGTGTGTGACACTCCCAGAGTGTGAGTGTGTGACACTCCCAGAGTGTGTGTGTGTGACACTCCCAGAGTGTGTGCGACACTCCCAGAGTGTGTGTGTGCGGCGCTCCCAGAGTGTGTGTGTGACACTCCCAGAGTGTGTGTGTGTGACACTCCCAGAGTGTGTGTGTGACACTCCCAGAGTGTGTGTGTGTGACACTCCCAGAGTGTGTGTGTGACACTCCCAGAGTGTGTGTGTGTGACACTCCCAGAGTGTGTGTGTGTGACACTCCCAGAGTGTGTGTGTGTGACACTCCCAGAGTGTGTGTGTGGACACTCCCAGAGTGTGTGTGACACTCCCAGAGTGTGTGTGCGGCACTCCCAGAGTGTGTGTGTGACACTCCGAGCGTGTGTGTGTGCGGCACTCCCAGAGTGTGTGTGTGTGACACTCCCAGAGTGTGTGTGTGTGTCACTCCCAGAGTGTGTGTGTGTGACACTCCCAGAGTGTGTGTGTGCGGCACTCCGAGAGTGTGTGTGTGACACTCCCAGAGTGTGTGTGTGTGACACTCCCAGCGTGTGTGTGTGTGACACTCCCAGAGTGTGTGTGTGTGACACTCCCAGAGTGTGTGTGTGTGACACTCCCAGAGTGTGTGTGTGCGGCACTCCCAGAGTGTGTGTGTGACACTCCCAGAGTGTGTGTGTGTGACACTCCCAGAGTGTGTGTGTGTGACACTCCCAGAGTGTGTGTGTGACACTCCCAGAGTGTGTGTGTGACACTCCCAGAGTGTGTGTGTGTGACACTCCCAGCGTGTGTGTGTGACACTCCCAGAGTGTGTGTGTGTGACACTCCCAGAGTGTGTGTGAGACACTGCCAGAGTGTGTGTGTGTGACACTCCCAGCGTGTGTGTGTGTGACACTCCCAGAGTGTGTGTGTGTGACACTCCCAGAGTGTGTGTGTGCGGCACTCCCAGAGTGTGTGTGTGTGTGACACTCCCAGAGTGTGTGTGTGTGACACTCCCAGAGTGTGAGTGTGACACTCCCAGAGTGTGTGTGTGACACTCCCAGAGTGTGTGTGTGTGACACTCCCAGAGTGTGTGTGTGTGACACTCCCACAGTGTGTGTGTGTGACACTCCCAGAGTGTGTGTGTGTGACACTCCCAGAGTGTGTGTGTGTGACACTCCCAGAGTGTGTGTGTGTGACACTCCCAGAGTGTGTGTGTGTGACACTCCCAGAGTGTGTGCGACACTCCCAGAGTGTGTGTGTGCGGCGCTCCCAGAGTGTGTGTGTGACACTCCCAGAGTGTGTGTGTGTGACACTCCCAGAGTGTGTGTGTGACACTCCCAGAGTGTATGTGTGACACTCCCAGAGTGTGTGTGTGTGACACTCCCAGAGTGTGTGTGTGTGACACTCCCAGAGTGTGTGTGTGTGACACTCCCAGAGTGCGTGTGTGTGACACTCCCAGAGTGTGTGTGACACTCCCAGAGTGTGTGTGCGGCACTCCCAGAGTGTGTGTGTGACACTCCCAGCGTGTGTGTGTGCGGCACTCCCAGAGTGTGTGTGTGTGACACTCCCGAGTGTGTGTGTGTGTCACTCCCAGAGTGTGTGTGTGTGACACTCCCAGAGTGTGTGTGTGCGGCACTCCCAGAGTGTGTGTGTGACACTCCCAGAGTGTGTGTGTGTGACACTCCCAGCGTGTGTGTGTGTGACACTCCCAGAGTGTGTGTGTGTGACACTCCCAGAGTGTGTGTGTGTGACACTCCCAGAGTGTGTGTGTGCGGCACTCCCAGAGTGTGTGTGTGACACTCCCAGAGTGTGTGTGTGTGACACTCCCAGAGTGTGTGTGTGTGACACTCCCAGAGTGTGTGTGTGACACTCCCAGAGTGTGTGTGTGACACTCCCAGAGTGTGTGTGTGTGACACTCCCAGCGTGTGTGTGTGACACTCCCAGAGTGTGTGTGTGTGACACTCCCAGAGTGTGTGTGTGACACTCCCAGAGTGTGTGTGTGTGACACTCCCAGCGTGTGTGTGTGTGACACTCCCAGAGTGTGTGTGTGCGGCACTCCCAGAGTGTGTGTGTGTGACATTCCCAGAGTGTGTGTGTGTGTGACACTCCCAGAGTGTGTGTGTGACTCTCCCAGAGTGTGTGTGCGGCACTCCCAGAGTGTGTGTGTGACACTCCCAGCGTGTGTGTGTGTGACACTCCCAGCGTGTGTGTGTGTGACACTCCCAGAGTGTGTGTGTGTGACACTCCCAGAGTGTGTGTGTGCGGCACTCCCAGAGTGTGTGTGTGTGACACTCCCAGAGTGTGTGTGTGTGACACTCCCAGAGTGTGTGTGTGTGACACTCCCAGAGTGTGTGTGTGTGACACTCCCAGCGTGTGTGTGTGACACTCCCAGTGTGTGTGTGTGTGACACTCCCAGAGTGTGTGTGTGTGACACTCCCAGAGTGTGTTTGTGCGGCACTCCCAGAGTGTGTGTGTGTGACACTCCCAGAGTGTGTGTGACACTCCCAGAGTGTGTGTGCAGCACTCCCAGAGTGTGTGTGTGACACTCCCAGAGTGTGTGTGCAACACTCCCAGAGTGTGTGTGTGACACTCCCAGAGTGTGTGTGTGTGACACTCCCAGAGTGTGTGTGTGCGGCACTCCCAGAGTGTGTGTGTGTGACATTCCCAGAGTGTGTGTGTGTGTGACACTCCCAGAGTGTGTGTGTGACACTCCCAGAGTGTGTGTGCGGCACTCCCAGAGTGTGTGTGTGACACTCCCAGCGTGTGTGTGTGTGACACTCCCAGCGTGTGTGTGTGTGACACTCCCAGCGTGTGTGTGGGTGACACTCCCAGAGTGTGTGTGTGTGACACTCCCAGAGTGTGTGTGTGCGGCACTCCCAGAGTGTGTGTGTGTGACACTCCCAGAGTGTGTGTGTGTGACACTCCCAGAGTGTGTGTGACACTCCCAGAGTGTGTGTGTGTGACACTCCCAGAGTGTGTGTGTGTGACACTCCCAGAGTGTGTGTGTGTGACACTCCCAGAGTGTGTGTGTGACACTCCCAGGGTGTGTGTGCGGCACTCCCAGAGTGTGTGTGCGACACTCCCAGACTGTGTGTGACACTCCCAGAGTGTGTGTGACACTCCCAGAGTGTGTGTGCGCGACACTCCCAGAGTGTGTGT